>NC_089819.1:51894341-51971841 GCF_029633855.1 Hoplias malabaricus
AGTCACTAACATCAACAACAAATAGGTCAGATTCTGCCCCGTCGCTTCGGGTGACTCAGAGTGTTATAGATAACTTTCTGATGCAAACAATAAATCATCAAAAGAGTGTTGTTGACTACAGAGCAGCTCAGTCTTGGAGCTCTAGTTTGGTGTCTGTTTTTCAACAGGTGTAATGTCTAATTCAGAGAAAGGAATAGAGCAGGGTTTCATTAAACTGCTCTCTCTCTCTTCTCTTTTTTCTCTCTCTCTTCTCTCTTTTCTCTCTATCTCTCTCTTGCTCTCTCCCTTCTCTATCTATTTCTCTTTCTCTATCTCGCTCTCTCTCTACCTATCTCTCTTCTCTCTCTTTCTCTCACTTCTCTCTTTACTCTCTCTCTCTCTCTCTCTCTCACTTCTCTCTTTTCTCTCTATCTATCTCTCTCTTACTCTCTCCTCTATCTATCTCTCTTTCTCTGTCTCGCTCTCTCTCTACCTATCTCTCTTTTCTCTCTCTCTCCTCTCTCTCTCTCTCTCTCACACACACACACACTTCTCTCTTTACTCTATCTCTCTCTCACACTTCTCTCTTTTCTCTCTCTCTCTCTTCTCTTTTCTCTATCTCTCTCTTGCTCTCTTTCTACCTCTCTCTCTACCTCTCTCTCTTTTCACTCTCTCTCTCTCACTCTCTCCCTCTCTCACCCTCTCTCTCTTTTCCTCTCACTTTCTCTCTCTCTCTCTTTTCTCTCACTTTATCTCTCACTCTCTCTCTTTTCTCTCTCTCACTCTCTTTCTTTCACCCTCACTCTCACTTTCTCTCTCTCACTCTCACTCTCTTTCTCCCTCTCTCTCTCCCTCTCTCTCTTTCTCTCTCTCACCCTCTCTCTCTTTTCTCTCACTTTCTCTCTCTCTCTCTCACTCTCACTCACTTTCTTTCTCTCTCTCTCACTCTCACTCACTTTCTCTCTCTCTCTCTCTGCTGATGATATGCATTAGTAAAGACATCTTCCACAATTTTAAATGTAAGGGCAGGTTTTTTTTCTCCCTCTAAACGTGAAACATTCTGAGCGAGTGCTTGGCCGGTACAGCCACCTTGTCCATCTGGTTCATATTACGCTGATTGGTTTTCACTAACGTGGAGATGCAATCAGCCCCTTGTGCGGCAAGTGAACAGAGAGGAGGCTGAAGTTGTGGATGGACTGAGTTACTGCTGTCCTGCGTAATGATGGATAATGAGAGAGAATCTGTCTTTCAGCAGCGACGGCTCTAAGCTTTTCCTCCTCTTTCCACTCTTCTTTCCTGTTTCAATTCATTCTGTTCTTCTCCCCGTTCCTCGCCCCCCACCACCACCACCTCCACCCCTTCTCTCTCTCTCTCTCTCTCTCTCTCTCTCTCTCTCTCTCTCTCTCTCTCTCTCTCTGTGGCGTGGAGTTCTGGTTTGGCCCCATCTGGAGTAGATGAAGTCAGAGAGCCACATTATTGGGCTCCAGGCTTTGATCCTCCTCTTCTGGGATGGGCACCGCTGCAGCTGCAACCACTACACTGACCCCACAGTGCCCAAAATACACACGCACACACACGTGTGAAGTACATGCATGAAAACACACGCATATGGTCACCACTGTAACAAATATTTGTGTCAGCTAACAGAAGGAGAAAATATTTCTGATGTATGTTAATGTTAATCATTTCAAACGACTGCTGTTGGTGAATGTTCAGACGGTGCAGAGCTACGAGGGGTGTGTTATGATGTGGTGTTAGACCTGTGACTGGAGAAGTGTCACCTCCTGATACTGAGTGTGAACACTGATTGCTAATTACATGTGAATATTTATTATTATTTTTTTAAATATGTATTTTAATGTGCCTGACATAGAGGTCGCCTTATTATATTTATATATAATATAGGTATTATAGATATAATATATATATTATATATAAGATCTAAGGTGTTCTCCCTGTGTCTGCGTGGGTTTCCTCCGGGTGACTGTCTGTGAGGAGTGTGGTGTGTTCTCCCTGTGTCTGCGTGGGTTTCCTCCGGGTGACTGTCTGTGAGGAGTGTGGTGTGTTCTCCCTGTGTCTGCGTGGGTTTCCTCCGGGTGACTGTCTATGAGGAGTGTGGTGTGTTCTCCCTGTGTCTGCGTGGGTTTCCTCCGGGTGACTGTCTGTGAGGAGTGTGGTGTGTTCTCTCTGTGTCTGCGTGGGTTTCCTCCGGGTGACTGTCTGTGAGGAGTGTGGTGTGTTCTCTCTGTGTCTGCATGGGTTTCCTCCGGGTGACTGTCTATGAGGAGTGTGGTGTGTTCTCCCTGTGTCTGCGTGGGTTTCCTCCGGGTGACTGTCTGTGAGGAGTGTGGTGTGTTCTCCCTGTGTCTGCGTGGGTTTCCTCCGGGTGCTCCGGATCCCTCCCACAGTCCAAAAAACACATGGATTAGCGACTCAAAAGTGTTCGTATGTGTGTGTGTGTGTGCGTGAATGTGTGAGTGTGTGTGTCGTCCTGTGAAGGACTGGCGCCCCCTCCAGGGTGTATTCCCGCCTTGCACCCAATGATTCCAGGTAGGCTCTGGACTCACCGCGACCCTGAACTGGATAGGGGTTACAGATAATGGATGAATGAATGAATAAATGTTATTTAGGAAATTTTATATTTTACAATTAATAATTTTTTAAATATTTCACGTTAGCTACAATCCGTGTGAAAATGAAAATGAATATATCAGCATTATTACATGCATACATGTATTTACAGTGTAGATAATATCCTCCTATCCTACAAAACCATTGTATACATGTAAACACAAAGAGTTTATTGTGTAATGAGAGAATGCTTATCCGTGGTATTATTTTCCTATTAAGCTCCAGCATGCACACACCCACACATCCCTACAAACACACACACACACACACACACACACACACACACACACACACACACACACACAACCCTCAAACATAATCCTCTTCTTTTTATACAACACTTCCAAATTAGCCATCTGTTACATGATATCATTTGTGTGTTTACAGTTGATTGTTTTGTTGCTGTTTTTTTTTGTTAATTGTCTTTTTTATGCAAAGCTTTAATCTGAATGAAAATCAAGGCTGAATCTCAAATGGCTCCTTACACCCTCAGTAGTTTACTATTTAGATCACTGCTCCCAAACAGTGTATACTACGTCTAACAAGGAGTCATTTGGGATTTAACAACATATTTATTTTGCATTTGTGTACGTTTATTGGTTTAAAATGAGGTGTGCATAGGTTTTTTTTTTCATTCCGTGCTGATCATGTGTAAATATGCCATTTAAAGGGATTTGACTGGAAATTCTCATTTATTATCAAACGTTACACTTATATAGCGCCTTTCTAGACACCCAAGGACGCTTTACAATCCACACGCTGCTCAGAACGCTCAATCCACACACTGGCGAGAATCGACAGCCAAACGCACACAGCGTACTCTCGACCAGGAACGACCGTCCACCTGGAGGACTGCATCGGGCACTAGGGTTTCACCCAGGACACAGCGCCAATCCATATCTGGGCACACACACATTCATTCACACAGCAGGACAGTTATTAGACAGAAGCCATGTTTTTGGACTGTGGGAGGAAACCAGAGCCCCTGGAGGAAACCCACGCAGACACAGGGAGAACATGGAAACTCCACCCAGCGCTGGGAGGCGAACGTGCTCACCACTAAGCCACCGTGCCGCCCCTTTATTATACATTTTTCTAACAGCAGTTCCTCCGTGCCCTTTTTTTTTTTTTACAGGTGTACGCACCATCCCTGAACTCAGACGACCTCAACAGAGAGTCTCCTTCCTATCCCACATCCAAACCCCCCAGCAGTATGTTTGCCAGCTCTTTCTTTGGTGAGTGTTCAACGTTTATTTCGGCTTTTTCAGCTAGCAATCAAATATGGGCTGAATGTATCACTGCTAACGTATTTATCTGAAAGTGATTAGAGAGGCTTCAAACACCTCACTTTCCACAGGATTGAGTTTTAAAGGTTTCTGTTTTTTTTTTAAAAAGCCAGCACTAGTTACATTTATGGCTAGAGGTCATCCACACGCTGCCTCGCGTCCACTCACGTATTAGAAAATGTGTTCGGTGTCGTGTAAGTGCCATTAATCACATGAGGATCTAGGCTGAATGTTTCTGTGGTGAGGGAACATCTTTGATTCTTTTGTGTTCGGACTTTTAAAGTGTTTAGTTTTTATCTGTGAAGCTGAAATGTTTGTCTGTGTGGAGTTTTTCTTTAAAGTTAGCTCAGACCCAGCAGTGAACCAGGGCAGTGTGTGTTGTCTCAGCTGAGTTTTGGTTGGGTCTAAAACACACACACACACACACACACACACACATTCTTCCGAGACACAAATAAAGAGCCCACATTGGGCAGGATGCTATTAATGTTTTGTTTATAAATGCTATTTGTTTTATTGATTACACATTTTTCTTTGTTTTAAAAATGATTGTTATAGTTGTTATTGTTATTATTATTATTTTTATTTATTTATCTGATATTCTGTACAGTTCTAGCCGACACAGATACCTATTAGCTGACGTAATAGAACTCTCTGGTGAGGTTGCATTAGCGACAGTGGCATTTCAGCTAAATCGGAGGCGATGTTTCAGACTACTAGGATTTCTAGCTACACGTCCTGTGGTTTAAGGCATTAACGAAGGCCTGGTTATGTTTAAATTCACGTTGTCCTTCCTTCAGACGGGACCCACAATTCCTCCGACCCGTGGAACTCTTCCAATGGGATCAGCCAGCCTGGTTATGGGGGAATGCTGGGAGGATCTTCATCTCACATGCCACAGTCTGGAAACTACAACAGTCTGCACTCTCACGACCGCCTGGTGAGAGCAACACCTCACTTCCTACCTTGCACTTTATAGCAACTCATTTCCTATCTACACCTTATTACAGCCCTCTTAGTGTTCTCCTTCAGATGTGATGAGCTTCCCAGGTTTGTTGCGTTAGCAGCAGTTTACAGATATTCAGCGAGACCATGTTTTAAAACAGGCATTCACACCTTGCTAATGCTACTTAGGGACCAGTTTTAGTACATTTTCCAAGGCTCAAACAACGAAAGCAAAAGCAAAACGCTCTGTTATTACAGAAGCTAGTACTACTTTCTAGCGTACTTCTAGTTATTCCGCTGCCATCACTGCTAGCCAAAGGGAAAGGCAAAAGACATAAAGCTGTTTGCATCAGTGTGAGGTGAAGACAAGTGCGAACCACAACACTCTCATACAACTGCTGGCTTTGACTTTAATTCGTAGGCTGTCACAATGCATGCGGGACTCCTACTTGTGATCACACACACAACTTTCCTCACCTTGTGGAAGCGTGATGCATGTGGTACATACACTGTGTAGCGTTAGCAAGTTTCTCCAAACGTATCTAATGAAACTAGATTTACAACAATGCTAATTTGAGATGGTGTTAATTTCCTTATTCCTTCACCTACAATATGAGCTTGTTTCTCTGTGTGTTACAGAACTACCCCCCACACTCAGTGTCCCCCACGGACATCAACCCCAGCCTGCCGCCCATGTCCAGCTTCCACCGCAGCGCTGCCAGTAGCTCACCCTTCGTCACCGCCTCACACACTCCACCCGTCAACACCACAGAGGGAGTCATGGGTACGGCACACACAAGAAACACTGTAATAACTAAACCCCATCGAGGTGGAGCACTCACTCACTAAAAACCCACCGCGCACTTGGATGGGTTTATTTGAGTTATTTTAGTCGTGATTCTTTTAGACAGATTTTCTGCGCGACCACAAGAAGCACACATGTGTGATGATGTATTATGGGCATGTTATAGCAGCAACAAAAGCTTTAGGAACATCAGAAGCAGTCACAAAATTGACCAGGCTGTAGATATCCCACTGAAAGTGGCATGTGAGGATGTTAATCTGACTTGTGTTTGGTGTTGATGGTGTCTCCAGCTGCTGCCACCAGAGGGAATGCCACTGGAAGTTCTCAGACTGGAGACGCGCTTGGAAAAGCCCTCGCTTCGGTAAGCCCACCCGTTCAGTTTATCCATTTCCACTGCACTGACACACATCCATATGCATCGGGTGTGTGCTTTGGACACACAAACAGATTACCGTGTCTTGACGTGTAATTTGCAGTGTTTTAAGTGTCATGTTAAAGTGCATCCTGCATGGAGACAGATCGCTGAGCTTCTGAGAACATAATGGCATGGTTAAGTCTTTAGAAGAGAAGACTAGTGTGTATTAGCGACAGAGCTGATAGCTGGTGAGATTGAATAAGGTCAGGGGATGTGTTTGTGGATGTTTTTAGGATCTAAGTCTGGATAATTGTGCTCTTAATCTCGCGGTGTACAAGAAAAGAAGCTGTACACGAAAACCGGCGCAAAGCCTATGGATTATGCGTCGCTCGGGATAATGAAGTCTGCGTATTTGTACCAGTTCCTAACGCGGCTGCCTCAAACTCCAGCTCACAATAACCTCTTGGACTTGTTGTGCTTACAATAACCCTGAAGGCTTATTTATCTTCAGGAGCTGCCAAACGCAAGTCAGCGCACTGTGTTTTACAGTAAGGCTTTTTTCTTAGCACATCTGGACTCGTTCTGAGCTCGTCTGTTCCACAGTGTTCTGTCTGGTGCTGGGCAAATCTGCTAAAATGAATTCGTTTATCACTATGTTTTGTAACGAAAACCTCCATTCATCTAATGCTAGCTTTTTGGTTTTCAGCTCCTTACACAAAACAAAACCTTTCACGGTGGTATATTTGTTAAAGGCTAAGCACCACTTAATGAACCTCCATGAATATTTCACATTATTGTAGTTACTGACAGATATAAGTATGAATTAAAATGAAAATAGCAGCTTAATTTTCTTTAAAACTGACAATTTTATTAAAATGACGGAAAAACCCGAGCTCTCTACGGAAATTCTTGAACGCGAACGTGACGTCACTGGTGGACAACAGCCGAACAACGCCGCGGTAAAACACCGTTATGACTGACTGTTATGACAGTATCTAGCTAAATAACCAACATTATTCATGACAATAGCCTAGCAATAAGCTAAACTCAAATGTAGAGGTACCGTTATTCTTGTAAATGTGATCGAAGTCGAACTCGAATTCATCCGACACTATAAACCTCCGTAATGCAGCTACGTAGCCGAGTATAATCTGAGACACCGAGTTTAGCGAGTCGAGCTAACGTTAACTAACACCAACTAAAACAGGCGAAGTGAGTGTCCTTACCCTGTTTACCTCCATGTTACAGAGGCTCTTGAACACCTTTCGTTGGTGTCCTTACATGCCCATATTGTTGGAAAAGCGCCAGTGAAATGAGCTACAGATAACGGAGTGAGCGGATGGTCCTTTCCAAAGTGTCCGTTTAAAGTGGACAAATTTAGTCCGTTTTCTGGATATTTTGGGATCTTTGGGCCATTTGTTCACAGATGTCCCACTGTACATTGAATGATTGCAGCCAAAAACAACACACCTTTTCGTCATTTTGCATTAAATTAAGTGCAGCTTCTAGAGTGTTGTCCACCATCTACGTCACAGGCAAGACGCCTATTAGAGTTTCCCAACACCGTTGTTGGGGGGAGGGGGGGGGACCAACGGTCTTTTAAACCTTATTCCTTCAATTAGTAAGAAATAACATGTTTTCTGACTCTCAATAAACACAACTTAGGAACTCAAATTCCACTGTATTTATTTGTTTGACACTCTTATAGAGCTGGTGATTAAAACAAACAAAAGGCACATTTCCAGACATTTTTCATGTCTGTGTTTATATGTATGTGATTTGAGATGTGTAGTACACTGCCGTTATAACCAACCTAAGAGCTGCAAGACCATATATTAATACACACCAGTAGGGGTATGCTTTAATCTCCTATACAAACTAATGAAAACCTGTTCCTCCAGCAGTTCCTTTATGGCCAACTGCGTCTGCACTCTTCACTCCTGAGAAATTAAAAGCCTAATTGTGCCTCTTTGATAGAAGAGGGCGGAGATTAAAAAAATGTAATAAGATAGGGTAAAGGGGGGAAAAAAACGGCAGCCCACAAGTGCACGCTGCGCACACGCACACAACTAGAAAATTGTGGGGCTGAACGATAATCACAAATTAAGTCTTTTTGTATGCGTAGACTCAATTCCATTAGCATGACAAAGCAGCAGTGAAACGGACACGCTGGGTTTGGGCGAGGTGCGGGGCCGAGGGGCTGAGGGGGAGTTTGGGGGGCGAGGGGAGGCTCATCCCGCCGCGCCGCTCATTGTGCCCCTTTTGTTGGTGCCCCTTTTAGACGGGACGTCCTTATTGGCCCCCCGCCGGCGGAGAGCAGCGTGACTGATGAGGGGGCGGGGCTGGGTTTGTTGTTGGTAAAATGAGCGCTGTTAGAGCGTGAATGCGGCAGAAGTTGGCCCGAGACGATTGGAACGGGGTGGGCCGCAGCCTCTCAGGGTCAGGAGTCACACACACACACACACACACACACACACACCAGAGCTTTTGTTTGTTTTAGCGCGTAGTTCAAAGAACTAATGTGGTATAATTTGCTTCTCAGAACGCTGAGGTGACACTAAACAATTCGTGACCAGTGTAATCACTTTGCTGTTGAATTATGGGACATTTAATGTCTGAAAAGAATTGTACTTTTCTCTTGATTGCGATTTCTGTGTGAGGTGTCGGATAATATTCATATTTCAGCTGAATATGATGTATGTTGGTAGATTTTAAACATAATTATCATCATCTGTGAAGAAGAATAGTTTTTCTGTGTCCTAGCAAGAAAGTAGCAAGTCTCTCTCTCTCTCTCTCTCTCTCTCTCTCTCTCTCTCTCTCTCTCTCTCTCTCTCTCTCTCCTCTCTCTCTCTCTCTCTCCTCTTTCTCTCTCTCTCTCCTCTTTCTCTCTCTCTCTCTCTGTCTCTCTCTCTCTCCTCTTTCTCTCTCTGTGGTCTTCCCCCCCCCCCCCCCCCCCCCAACCCCCATTTCCCCTCCCACACTTTGCTCTCACAGAGAGATGCACTTGCTAAGCCTCGGGCGGGATTTGCTGAGTTGATTGAAACACAAAAGTGAGGCATTCAGGATTTAATAAGAAGATTAATAATGATAGTAACCGCATTTTGATGTGTTTTTTGAAAGTCAAATGAGCTCGGTTGATCCCGCAGCGAGAGATGTCCTGAAACTTTAGAGCCGTTTAGAGCCAAATCCTGCCAGATCTGCATCGTGTCCGATCTAATTAGTAGGAATCCAACCCTAATACTCCAGCAAGCCCCCACAGCGCTTTCCACAGCAGAACCTCGCTATCAGGGCGGAGAAAAGGAAGGAAAAAAGAACATAATGTGTACACTAATCCAGCATGTGTCTAAACAAAACCAAACACGCTCCAGAAGTTTCTCTGATGGAATCTGTGTTTAAACGGGAAGTTTCGGGCGATGAATCGTATTTACATATTTCTCTGTCCACGTGTCGTCAGCCAGGATACTTAGTGTGTAGTGTTTATTTCTATAATCTCCTGAGGCTAATGTTATTAAATCATAGTAATTATATCAAGGGCTGGACAATGCGGTAAAAACTTACATCACTGTAGATTTCCTCATTTCAGTCGATACAATGTGATTCCGATATCTTAACGAATAAAAAACATGACGCCACCAGGAAAACTCAATATTAATGTTTTTAAACTGTAAATCTGAGCGCAGGAAACTGAGGCAGGGCCCTGTAATAAAAGCCAGTTAGTGATGGAGGCTGTAATTCAATAACGCACTAAATATACGCTGTTATTTTGTGATCTATGAAAATTGCTATTTATATTGTATTTTAACTTTTACTCCCCAGTTTATTCAGGGTAACTTCCACCTGTAATTTCCACACTCCCTCATCTGGGAATGCGTGAGTCTCTACCACAAAGCTCTTTCCATCGCTGTAGACTAAGTGCCAGTTCTGCTATCAGAGCTCACCGATGCCTTATTAAGCTAATACCATGCTAAGTGATGAGGGAGACAGGGAACGCCATTCTACCAGTGGCGATTGCTCTAAGACTGCAAGCTCAGCTTCCCCTAAAATGTAAAAAAATAAGTGATCAAATATATACTGTTGTGTGTACATCATTGAATAAATATGCACTACAACGTGCTCAACTTTTGTTCAGAATCAGCTTCTTATCACTGGTAAAGACGCGGCTTTCCTCTCAATCATTCTCACAGCTTCACAGTGCTTTAAACAGTGAGGACGCTGAGCGTACACAGAGTTCAGCAGCGAAGCAGCGAAACGAGACGAAACATTGGATAAATGCTGGGCTTTGTCCCGCCCATCGGACGCTCAGCGTCTCTGGGGGTCTATGGGGCAGTGGGCTGCCCTCTGCTGGCCCGGACGCTCAGCTTCTGCATGATGATTGGATGATCTGTCTGAGGCTGAATCCCTTTTTGATTGACAGCGAAATGAGCGAATCAGCGATCCTTTGGTGTAAAGATCCGTGGGAGCACAGGCGGACACACTTCACATGGGCCAAGGCCGTTTAAGCAGCCTAGCTCTGCTGGCCATTGAGAGGACACTAGTCAAGTCCCTGGAAAAGACGCCTTGTTGGTACGAGAGCATTTTCTTGAAATGGAACGGAGGGTAGAATTTACGTATAAATAAACCGACACATGTTATGATTGAGCTTCCCCTCCTTGAAAGACCAGCATCCGCCACTGCATTCTACCCACCCACCCAGAGAGAGAGAGAGAGAGAGAGAGAGACTCACTCGGTCTTTTGGGTCGTGGAAGATACCTTCTCTTCATGGTAGTTATGAAGATTAAAACAGATACTCTGCTAATGTATTAGTTTTAAAACATGGAAACGCTAGAAAAACATCTCAAAAACATGAACCAAAGTGTAGAAGCCAACTTCAGACACCAACCATTCTTTTGCTGATCAATGACATCTGGGATTAGGAGACGTTTGGCTGAACTATTGTTTTACAAATGAGCGTCCTCCTCTCCCCGAGCAGTGTGATAGAGTAAAGGTACGAAGCTGTAAGGCAGGTCAAATACCAAGGCAGGAAACCTCTCTCTCTCTCTCTCTCTCTCTCTCTCTCTCTCTTTCTCTCTCTCTCTCCCTCTCTCTCTCTCCCTCACACCTGCCACTGGTTTAATGTGCTGTGTGGGTCCGGTCTCTGGAGTGGAGGAGCTGCTGCTTATTGAGCAGAGGGGCAAAAGCATGCTTTATTACCTCTCATCCATAACAGCAGATGAGACAGGAGCAGAGCAGGAGCCTCGCCGCCTCACAGCCAAACTCATTCACTCTAATGAGCTCCGAAAGAGAGATTAATGATGGTGTCGCTTTCTCTCTCTCTCTCACTAGCTTCCACACTCCCTCCCTTATTTTTTTCTCTATTGCTTCTCTCTCTCTCTCTCTCTCTCTCTCTCTCTCTCTCTCTCTCTCTCTCTCTCTCTTTCCTGACTCCTCTTTTTCTTTCTCTCTCTCTCTCTACTGCTCTACTCTATAAATACACACACACACATATATATATATATATATATATGTGAAGACTTTAAATAGAGATGTGAGTGCACTGTAACTGCCATAAACTAAATAAAAGAAGGAAAGTAAACAGAATGTTTGCATCTGGTTGAGACCTGGACGTTTGTCTGTGTGTGTGTCGTTTTATGGGTTGTGACTCATGTTTGTTGTTGTGTTGTGTGAGACTGCAGACCTCGGAGCTGGGCACTCTGAAAAGTGGGGCTGGCGTGCAGGTGTCACGCAGAACGCTGTGCGCAGGAGGTGTTGGTTTGGTTTTTTTTTTCCCCCTCTCTCTTCAGCCATTACACAGGGTGGTGTAGGTTGTTAAAGACCCATATGTATGCTGTGGACTTTTTATAGCCTTTCAGCCAGTAAAATCAGCAGAATTGATGAGGCAATTTTGACTGAGGGACGCTAACAGAGACTATAAAGCCAGAGAGGCGAACGACAGGTTGCACTTAAAGCTGGTGTGCTGTTTTTACTGATCTCTCTCCTTCACCCTATTTCCCTCAATCTCTTTCTCTTCTTTTCTCACTCACCTTCTCGTTATTGACCTGGACAGCTACTGCTTGTACATGCTGTCTTCAGTAGCCCCTGGTTTTTTGTCCAGATCAGGCAATCTTTTTTAAATCAGGGCAGAAATCACATTCAGAATTTTATTTATTTATTTTTTAATATTTGCAAAAGCTACTCTGCGGAACTTGAGCTAATTTGTCGCAGTCAAAGCCAGGTCAGAGAATGGAACATATATGCCTTGATTTTTAATTTTCATCTTAATGGTGAGACATACCGCTCTGGGTGACTGTCTGTGAGGAGTGTGGTGTGTTCTCTCTGTGTCTGTGTGGGTTTCCTCCGGGTGACTGTCTGTGAGGAGTGTGGTGTGTTCTCTCTGTGTCTGCGTGGGTTTCCTCCTGGTGACTGTCTGTGAGGAGTGTGGTGTGTTCTCTCTGTGTCTGTGTGGGTTTCCTCCGGGTGACTGTCTGTGAGGAGTGTGGTGTGTTCTCTCTGTGTCTGCGTGGGTTTCCTCCAGGTGACTGTCTGTGAGGAGTGTGGTGTGTTCTCTCTGTGTCTGCATGGGTTTCCTCCAGGTGACTGTCTGTGAGGAGTGTGGTGTGTTCTCCCTGTGTCTGTGTGAGTTTCCTCCGGGTGACTGTCTGTGAGGAGTGTGGTGTGTTCTCCCTGTGTCTGCGTGGGTTTCCTCTGGGTGACTGTCTGTGAGGAGTGTGGTGTGTTCTCCCTGTGTCTGCGTGGGTTTCCTCTGGGTGACTGTCTGTGAGGAGTGTGGTGTGTTCTCCCTTTGTCTGTCTGGGTTTATAGAAAACTGAGTTCTAGATTCTCATTGGTTTGGATGAGATTTTTGCCACGGTCTTTTAAAGCTTAATCACTTCACTTCAGTTCAAAGTAGATTTATCGGAACATATCTTTTGGAGGACATCGGAATACACCTTTTTCTTTAATAACTCTCTCACACTTGCTGTTTATCCCTCTTTACAGTTTTCTTTAAAACTGTCAGAAGCTCGTTTTATTGGCACAGCAGTCTAAATTACCACAGGATATGAACATGCGATGGTTAAACATATTTGTTACTGACTACATAACAACAGTAGTGGTAATATTAACAAACGTAGTAATTATGTTTCTCACTTCCTCTCTTTTAGATTTACTCTCCTGATCACACCAGCAGTAGTTTCCCCTCTAACCCCTCCACGCCGGTGGGCTCTCCCTCCCCTCTGACGGCCCAGGCAGGAGCTGCCTCTGCAGGAACCGTGGTGACTGCCAGCGGACCCTCAGGACGCGCAGGTGAGGCTTCAGGCTGCATCTCTGATGTACATATTAACACACAAACTCACTGTCACCTTCACTGAGCCCACCCTTCTGATACATCACAGTGCATCGTTGCATTTTTACATTTGTCTTAGCATAATCCGCCCCCCCTAGGTCCTTCACACTTCACGTCCTCGCAGCTCAGACACATCCTAATGATCACTGGAAAATGGCTCTCTGATGGAGATAAACAGCATTGTGCCATGATCCATCGCGTGTGTGTTGCTGTATTGATCGCAGGAATGAGATCCGTTCTTCAGTATCGAATATCTCCCTCTGTTTATGTATTGCTCTTTAGTTCTTTTTAGATTTGACTTTTGTTGTGGGTAAGGTGATATCTGCACAGTTCAATTCCATCCTGCTTTAATTCAAGACATGTTTAGGCAGCAGATGAGGGACGGGAAACATGTTCAGGTCATTGTTTTTTCTCTCTGTCTAAAAGAAAAATGCAGGGCAGGTCTCTTTGGGGTTTGGTGGGCACTGAGCACAAAAGGTAGGCTACTTAAAAAGGAGAAGCGAGGCTTGCCCACTGTTGTGTAGTGAAACATGGACTTTCCGGGATGCAGGACTGTGCACGGTCTACAAAATCTACTCTGTGATGGAGAGCAGGAGGTGGAATAACAAAAACTATACATCAGCACAGGGGCTTTAGTTTTATAGTTTCAGAAAGTCGGGCGAATCCTCCAAAACAGTAGCGCCTTCTGTGACTTAGTATCCTCCCTGACACTGCGTATGGGCGTCTTCTCTGTTCGTGGAGTGGATCCCACACGTGTTAAGATGTTATCGATGGTGAACAAATCTGATACAGAAGCAGAAGCCCAGACACAGCTACTGAGGATGAGACAGGTCATTAGAGAATAATTCTGTAAGGGCAGTAGTGTTGTTTTAGGGAGCAAACAGTTGTGGCCCTTGTGTGTGTGTGCGTCTCTGCATGTGTGTGTGGTGGCGACAGCTGTCTCTGGATATGTCCCTCTCCTCAGCCTCAGCTGCTGTCCTGCTCTTCACACAGCTGTTCCCCCCTGCAGCCCGGCCCAAAGACCCCTCATTTATTAGCCTGACTGAGAGAGAGGCTGGGTGTGTGTGTGTGTGTGTGTGTGTGTGTATGACTCACCTGATGATGCCCAGACGGAGGGAACACAGCTCTTACTCTGCTACCCTTTAGGAAACTATCTCACATGTGCAGATACACTCTACCTGACCTTGTTTCCTTACTTTCAGTCTGCTGTGTCTAACTACACTTACTTTCCAGTGCCACCCGGTGTGTTGTTACCGTTAAATACGGCACATATACAGTGAAAAATCACCTTCCTGATTCAAACGACAGGTTCCTTGATATTTAAACTGTATTTAAACAGCTCCCACCTTTTTTAGGATGCTTGTTTTCACATGAAGAACATGTCTGTCTCATGTTCGTGTCCTCAACACGTTCATGCGTCTGCCCCAAACCATTCCCATATCACACTATGAAGTGGTTTTGCACATTCAGCAAGTCGTCAGAGTTTCCTTGCCTTTGTTGTCCTCTCCCTTAAGCCTTTGTATGTTTGTTTTTCTTCTTCTTCTCCTTCTTCTCTCCATCAGCGGAGTGCCTGTTCTTAGACAGCGGTGCGTAATGTGCCATGATGTTATGATTAAGCACAAACGCATCCATCTGTTCCTCAGGATTAATTCTTAAAGTGCAGTATTAGCCGTCTCCTCAGCACAGGCCTGCGCCTCTACTGCTGGCCAATTAGAGCATGCCCCACATGGGGAACAGCGTACACGCTCGTGCTCATTTGTCAAACTGGCCGCCGGTGAGAGAGAGCGCCTTATTAAAACCCAGCTCTCTCCTGCACACGCATGCCCACCACAGCCACTCATTTCCTGCCCCAAAGTCATTTTTAATAGCCACGTTAATGAAAGTCTGCTTCTCTGAGCTTTGAAAGAAAGAAAAGATCCCTCAGATCAGGCCTCAGATGCTTATAGTTTTGGAAGAATGAATGGTTGGAAAGTTTTTAGCTAAACAGTCTGAGTGAGAGAGTGGGGGGTGGGGGGTGGGGTCCTGGTGGCGGTGGTGAACGCAGCTGAAGACTGTTCCCCTCTAAAGAATCGCTGCAGCTGCACGAAAGAGCTAAATATGCTAAATAAGACCACTGCTCAGAACCTAACAAACAGAAAAGCGGGATGAGTCGTCCCTCTGCGTTGCATTACCACCAGTTGAGGCACTGGCGCAGAGGCGATTGCTCTAAGACTGCAAGGGTAGCTCAGCTTCCCCTGATAAAAATAAGTGATCAAATATATACTGTTGTGTGTACATGTCACTGAATAAATATGCACTACAACGCGCTCAACTTTTGTTCAGAATCAGCTTCTTATCACTGGTAAAGACGCGGCTTTCCTCTCAATCATTCCCGCAGCTTCACGGTGCTTTAAACAGCGAATAAGAGATCATTTGGTGTAAAGCTTTGTGGGAGTATTAAATTTTCATTCTATTCTGAGTTCCCACTGTTCTGAATTCTCTTAGTGGCATTTTCTTTGTTAAAAACGACTAGCGACAAATCGAGCTTCTATTCCTGGTGGTTTTTTGTAGCTGCTTGTGTTTGGACACTGACTTCTCTCTTTCTGACTTCTATCGCAGTTTCTGTCCAGCGGGTGCTGCTGAGCCCCTCCACCGTCACAAAGCACTCACAGGCGGACACACTTCACATGGGCCAAGGCCGTTTAAGCAGCCTAGCTCTGCTGGACATTGAGAGGACACTAGTCAAGTCCCTGGAAAAGACGCCTTGTTGGTACGACAGGGTCACAGATCATTTTCTTAAAAAGGAACGGAGGGTAGAATTTACGTATAAATAAACCGACAAATTTTATGATGTAGGCCGAGATCGAGCTTCCCCTCCTTGAAAGACCAGCATCCGCCATGCGTTATGTATATGGATAAATATCAGTCAGAAAAATGTAAATAAACGAGTTATAAGTTGATTTCTTTGTTTTTTATCTGACTTATCAAACCCATAGACATCAGGTATTACGATATTTAATTTCTTCCATGTGGCCCACCCCTGTTTATGACTGCAGAGCTGTAACTAGTCCAGTTCAGCCAGGGCTATGGTGCTCTAATGTAAATAACCTGGGATTTTAGTTTAGGTCAAGATCCATTAGGAATACTTGACCTGTTTCTTTTAGGTACACACACACACACACACACTCTCACTCACACGCACTGTGGCCCTTGTGTGCGATGCACGATTTCCTGTTGCCGCTTGTTTGCCAATTGGAGAGAGAAAGACATAGTTGGAAGTGCAGAGAGAGAAAGTGAGTGAGAGAGGGGAGAGAAAGGACCCCCCCCCCTCCCTCCCTCTTCTTTTTTTGATTTGTGATTAACAGATGTGAATTCCTTTAGAGCGGTGCTGATTTATGAGCAGTCAGAATCAGTACACTTAGACCAAGAACAGACCCCCGTAATTTACATCCTCATTATAGTGCTTTCCAATGGCACTCTCGGAGCGTACAGGCTGCACGATGCAGACAGAGGGCTCTGCTTGATATCACAGTGATACATTATTATTATAAAGGGTTTACCTGCTTTGTGCAGGCGTTTATTTTTAACTGTGAAAATAATCATCTGTATGTTATCAGCCCAAAAATCCCACGTCAACGCCTCCCATCAAGGACCCTTTATTTTTGAATGACGTGGTGTAGACTCTCCACTGCGATGGATATTATTTAATGCGGAGAAACGTATTTCCTCAGACATCTTCGTTGTTTTCGTTGAATGTAGCTCCAGTGCGGTTTTTGCAGAGAGTCATGGATCTGATGTTTTAAAAAGATCGTTTGTGTTCCTTGTGTGTGACCCGAATAACTCGACTTGAAAACCGAGAGCCCTAGTCTCATCCTGTTGGGTCTAGAACTTTCCATATCCTCTGAGCAGTACTGCTGGATTTGAGTCAGGGTCGGTGCTTAAGCCCTTATCATCGTCCTGCATTGTTCTGGGGGCTTTTTTAACCATGACTTCATTAATGAGCGGAAGTAGCGCTCGTCCCTCGGTGCCGGTGTGGGTGTTAGAGCCGGCCTCCAAATCCTCTCATGTTGCAGGATGCGGCCCAGTCTTCGGAAATGATGCATCTGGACCCCGAGAGGAAAACAGCCCACATAGAGAACAAGCTGGAACCCAGCAGGATGGGAAAATGAGCTTTAGGCTTCTTTTGTGAAAAGGCCTGAAGCAGGGGTGTGACTCACAGAAAGTTGAATTTTTATAAAAGGATACAGTCACCTCGATTCTGTTTCATTAAATTACGGCACGTAACGATGGCGTAATACGGTGTTACGCTAATTCAGAGCGGTTTTGAGAAATTCCCTGATCTCACACATGTGACTGGGTACTTGTAAATGTTAACGTAATAACAGCACGATGGTTGGTTACCTTCTTTGTGACCTCACTACAGGTTCCTACAGGATTCCTAGAACCTCTGGTCAATTAGGGAACTTAAAAACAGCTCAAATCAAGTGATTAAAACTTCTCTCGCTCTTTTCTCCCCCCTGTCTAACCAGGTACTAACCAGTGGCCTCGTGCAGCCGGACAGACCCCGTCTTCCCCAAGTTATGAAAACTCTCTCCACTCTCTGGTAAGTCCCCCCCACCCCTCCCCCTTGCTGTGAGCACTTTTTAATGGACCCTGTGTGTGTGAGTGCGTGGCTGCTGGAGGGCAGGGGGCTAGCGTTACACGCACATTCCTGCCTGACAAATGTCGCCGAGCGGAGTTGGGGAGGTTTTGCCGAACAATACTCCATCCCTTGGGGCGTGTCTCCTGCCATCTGTCCGCTCCAAAGCTCACTGGGTAGGGATTGGCTGGGTGTCATTCGGGGAGGTGGGGATTGGTTTGGATGTGGGAGGGGGGTGGGGTACTGGCAGCTGTTGCATTGGAGAATTGCTTCTGGATTCCTGGGCTGACTGGGGAAAAGAGGCTTGACGGGGATCACTTTACACACACACACACACACACACACACACACACACACACATACTCTTACACTCCTGTTTCCCACATCACGCATTCACACCATGGGGTGTGTAGATAAATATTTACACACACCCTTTGAGTGCCACCTGCGGTTGTATTTTGTTGTTCGGACAGCGTGGCTGTGTGGTAAAGGCCCGTTGTTGCCCAGTGTCTGTTTCTGCGTTAGAGAACATACGGAGATAAATAAACAACCGTTTAAGCCTGAACTCGCATAGAAGTGAACTTAACAGTAACACACACAAGGGCCCTGACAGTAACCCGAGTGTTACGCCACTGAACACTGCACACAAGCGTAATTCTCCTAGTGGGAACGCCAGGTTACTCCTTTTGTTTTCATGCATGGGGACGGAGTACAGGAAATGTGCCAGAAAATATAACCCCAAACCCGTGATAGTTGTTCATATTGTTTTCTGACGTCTAGATGAAACAGAAGCCGTGACAATAGTTCCTTGTGACCAAGGCTGTAGACGGCACAGCATGGCACCACTTTTTCTTTCTCATATCACAACCAGCCAACACTCAGGGTCTCGGTACGATAAAAAAAAGAAAAAGCCATCTGCAGCCCCGAGGGTTGTCAGCCATCGCAGGTTTTTAAACAGGAATTTAAAGCTGTTAACCTAGACTGATGTGCTTTGATGTCTTGCCCCCTTCTTCCTGCTTCTCTGTCTCTCTTGCCTTTCTTTCCCCCCCCCTCTGCCTGTTTGTGTTTAACCGTGTCTCACTGCTCTCCCGTTCCTGTCTGACTTTAGAAAAATCGTGTGCATCAGCAGCTGCATGAGCATCTCCAAGATGCCATGTCCTTCTTAAAGGATGTCTGCGAGGTATTCCTGCTCTTTACCTGCCGTCTCCATCCATCCATTTCTTCGCTCCTCCATTCTTTTCTTGGTTTTACTTTCTGTAATCACATGACTTTGAATATAAAGGCTCCGTTTCTCTCAAGCAGTTCAATAGTAGCTCAAATACGTATGGTTCCCTGACACGGGAAGAGCATAAACGCCCGGTTTGAGAGCCGCTGGCCTAAAGAAACCTCCACATTGTATGAAATTTCTCTACTAGTGTGTTTCAGGTTCTGTGCCTTCGCTCTAGGAACCATTTAGGAGCCTTTATATTTAAGAATGGGTAAAAATTAGTAGATGCATTTTCCACCAGAGGTTTCCACACTTTGTTAGGTTTGTCCTGCGGGAGGCCTCATCATGCATGTGGGGGTGTTTTTCATCGAGTCAGAATGGCTTGGCATGTCACATCCTTCAGTTTTGAATTTCTTGAGTTAATTCCTCATTTTGAAGCTTTGCTTATTAAATATACACAGAAATGTTCACCTTCCATCGCCCCGGTGATTTATCTCTTTGTGCATCTTCCTTTCCCTACAGTCTCGGATGGAGGATCGTCTGGACAGACTAGACGATGCGATCCATGTCCTGCGGAACCACGCCGTGGGGTCCACTGCTTCTCTGCCCAGCGACATCCACACCCTGCTGGGTCAAGCACACAACGGGCCAATCGCGGCCCTCGGCTCCAGCTTCCCCTCGTCCGGATTGGTCGCCGGCAGGACGGCATCTATGGTAACAATCGCCTTGTTTTTTTTCGCTCTGGAAAACAATAACTTAATTGTTTCAGAGCGCTCTCTGAAGTTTGTTCTTCTTCATCTTCTTTTTTTAATTTTTTGCCAAGTTCAAAGTCCCCCCCGTCAATCACTAGCAGTTGTTTATACAAAATTGAAGCAAATCAGCTAAATATGTCCGCTTTTGAGTCAGCTGGGGAGGGAAAAAAAAGGGCAAGAGAAGGAAAGGCATGTACTTTTTTTCATTATGCTCCTCCAAATAGGCTAATAAACAAGGCACAGCCACCTGTTTAAAATGAAGCCTCGGCCATGTGCTGAAACGGAACCATTTTCCACAGAGGGCCGTTTAACTTAAACCCACATACTTTCCATATGCGTAATGGCTGGCCCACAGCTACCTCGCTCGCTTTCTTTCTGTCTTCTCGCACTCGGCTCAGTGGGATCGGATGAGAAAAGCAGGCTGCAGTTGAGCTCTGCCCTGGAAGAGAGTGTCTGCTGAGCTGTGGGCCAGTCAGGACCTCGGCCTGTGGGCCGTAGGGCTCGTAACAGCGTGAGCGTAACTGAAACTGGGCTTATGAGCTCGCTCTCTTCCATCTTAGCGCATACGTCCCCCACCCCCCCACCCCCAGAGAAGAGAGACTGGAGCACAGCTGTAGGGGAAGAAACAACAGAGGCAAGTGTTTTCCCATTAATCCCCCTGCGGTAGGAAATAATCCAGGCCATATTTTTTTTTTTACTTTTCCCCATAAAATGTCTACATTCGTCTTGGGAAGGTTAGCATCTTTGATTAATATTCTCATTGAGAAATTCCCCTAAAAAGCAGTTCATTGTATGATGGACCAGTTTAACTTTCAATAAATAAATCACTTATTACATTCATTCATGAAAAGTCTTGCCGTCGTCCACTTCATCAGTGGACAGACTTTTCCTGCCACATGTACCGACATGTGCTGAGGCATTAGTCATTCAATAGCACGAATGCCAAAGTTATTTCCACTTACAGTCACAGTCTACACACTCGCTGGACTTTCTGAAACACTGCGTGTGGGTGTGAAGCTCACAACAAGGAGATCTGATCAGGATGAGGATAAAGTCTTCAGTGTCAGCTGTTTGTTTCAGTAGGGTTCAGTGTTCTTCAAAATAAAACTTAAAAACACATCACTTGTAATAAGAGATATTATTTATTTATTTTTCTTGAAAAACAGAACTGTACACTTTTTATTTTCAGATAATATTGTCATTTTATTAATATTAATACTTGGTTTATGACCAGTTTAGTGATAGATACACAGAGAGAGCCCAGGGCGATGTCTGTATTTTCTTTATAAACTTAGATTGGTAATAAACTGGATTAGAAACAAACTTTGTAGCCATTTTGTAAGAAGCGCTACAGCTCACATTGTACAAAACAACAGTGTAGACTTCACACTTGAATTAGACATCAACAGTCATAGCCTGTTACCCTCCACAACGACACAGTGACCCATGTAAATTCTAGACGGGACACCCATTTCTTGGCGATGTATAAAAAGTGTGTGTGTTTGTAACAGAGGCAGAGTGTTAGGGGGGTGCCCTGTGGCTTGGTGACAGTGCTGTGTTTGTGTGAGGACACTGTTTATGTCTCTGTGAGAAACAGTCTGTGTGGAGGCCGTCTGTAAACCACTGTGTTTCACACACACCAACAAAACTCGCTCTTTAACACAGCACCCTGATTCAGCACGTCTTTCTCTCTCTCTCTCTCTCTCTCTCTCTCTCTCTCATTCTTCTATTTCTTAACAACTCAGGAAATCTAATGCCTCAGACCAGTGTGTGTGTGTGTGTGTGTGTGACTGCAGCCTTCAGCTGTATGGTAATCGAGCCCGTTGAAGAAAATGGCCGCCTTCTTCGGGTGGCACCCCTCATGCTCCTCCTCCAGCTCAGACAAAGAGTTGTTTGGACACCTGTTGAGAGCAGTGCTGAGATTAGTGAGCGGCGGTGGGGGGGAGGCAGGGGTTAACAGAGGCCAACAGTGACTTAGGATCACATTCCTAAAGGAAAAGAGGGGAAAACACACTTCCCCTCCCTCTTTCCCTCCCTCCCTCTCGTTCTTTCACGCTGTGTCTAGATTTAGCCCTGAACATTATGGAATAAATGAGTGTTTCAACTACACTGCGGTGTGTTAGGATCAGTTTTTTTGTGGTATTTACTCAAAGAGGTAATCCTTTATAACACACTTGTTTATTCTCTTAGATTATAATGACAATATAATTCTTATTACTCCTACTTTTCTTATTATATCTGCACTATTTTTTTTATCAAAAAAATATTTGAAGTAATTGTAACTGGGTGATTCCTGTAGTAATTTCTAGATAACAGCACATAAACTTCATAGAAGGTGTGTATGTTTTACAACTAATGTTGTACATTCAGACATGTTGGCGTCCCAAAATTCAGTACCTATATAAATTATTAATTCTTTCATTCATTCATTATCTGTAAGCGTTTATCCAGTTCAGGGTCGCGGTGGGTCCAGAGCCTACCTGGAATCATTGGGCGCAAGGCAGGAACACACCCTGGAGAGGGCGCCAGTCCTTCACAGGGCAACACACACACACACACACACACACACACACACCTACGGACACTTTTCTGAGTCGCCAATCCACCTACCAACGTGTGTTTTTTGTACTGTGGGAGGAAACCAGAGCACCCGGAGGAAACCCACGCAGACACAGGGAGAACACACCACACTCCTCACAGACAGTCACCCGGAGGAAACCCACGCAGACACAGGGAGAACACACCACACTCCTCACAGACGGTCACCTGGAGGAAACCCACGCAGACACAGGGAGAACACACCACACTCCTCACAGACAGTCACCCGGAGGAAACCCACGCAGACACAGGGAGAACACACCACACTCCTCACAGACAGTCACCCGGAGGAAACCCACGCAGACACAGGGAGAACACACCACACTCCTCACAGACAGTCACCCGGAGGAAACCCACGCAGACACAGGGAGAACACACCACACTCCTCACAGACAGTCACCCGGAGGAAACCCACGCAGACACAGGGAGAACACACCACACTCCTCACAGACAGTCACCCGGAGGAAACCCACGCAGACACAGGGAGAACACACCACACTCCTCACAGACAGTCACCCGGAGGAAACCCACGCAGAAACAGGGAGAACACACCACACTCCTCACAGACAGTCACCCGGAGGAAACCCACACAGACACAGGGAGAACACACCACACTCCTCACAGACAGTCACCCAGAAGAAACCCACGCAGACACAGGGAGAACACACCACACTCCTCACAGACAGTCACCCGGAGGAAACCCACGCAGACACAGGGAGAACACACCACACTCCTCACAGACAGTCACCCGGAGGAAACCCACGCAGACACAGGGAGAACACACCACACTCCTCACAGACAGTCACCCGGAGGAAACCCACGCAGACACAGGGAGAACACATCACACTCCTCACAGACAGTCACTTGGAGCGGGACTCGAACCCACAACCTCCAGGTCCCTGGAGTTGTGTGCCGCCCCTATATAAATTAGAATAAAACTAAACAGCCCTCCCCACCTTTAAACACTAGGTTTAAATTGTTCATCCAGTAACGTTTGAGATGAAAGTTATTAATATCCACTGTGTAAAATAAATAACCGTGCAAAAAACAATAGAAGTGAATCGTGCTGACACTTGAGATTTGATAATGCACTCAATCAACTGCATAAAGAATAAACAAGAATCATTTTTGTCAAGTAAAAGATTTAAACTCTGTACCAAATAATGCTGAAACCTGTCATGTTTTGTTTCACTAAAATGGGTTTCAGATGTCTGAGTTTGGTTGTGAAATAACAATGATTTGTTTCCAAGTGCGCACGGTTCATCAGTGTTCAGCCGGATTAGAGCGCTGCCCCACTTTCCACAATCTACTTTTAATTCTGTTGCCTTAGATGGGGTTTCTCTACATTTGCCTCATGTTAAAGTCAGCTTCTGATCAAGAGTTAGTCACAATCAGCAAGATTTCTTTCTTTACATGAGCTGTTGAGAGCTTCTGCATGTCGTTATAAGCATGTGCTTGAAGATTACATGAAAAATACATGTTTGAGGATCAAAAAAGGGGCTTATTTCCATTGTGGTCCTCTGAAAGATGTCAAAATGACAGTTAGTAAAAGTCCGGCGGCTGCAGAGGTGGCTCTTTGTACTGTGAGGATCTCTCAGTTCTTCAGAGACGAGGTCAGGTATACAGTAGGAACAGAGAGAGCCTTTCAGGCTTTGAAGTGAAGGCTCGGACGCTGTGAATCGCTCTTTGGTTTTAATGTAAATGGGTTTTGTTCTGTGGCCGCTGATCAGATCAGCGTGATCAGAGAGGCTCTTGATGTAGGAGTTCTGTTCTATGGCTGGTGTTCTCACGCCGATGTGTTGTGACAGGGTCCTGCTCATCGTGAAGAAACAGTGAGTCTGAACTCCAACCACACAGCACTGCAAAACAGCGGCACTCCAGCCTCCGGCAACGAGCTCAACCACCAGGCCGACACCTTCAGAGGTGCTCCTCTCACTTGTGATCTTTAATCTAATGCTGTGGTTTCAGCCAAAACCAAGAAATTTAGGTGTAGTGCTAGATATTGTACATGTGTTTACTGATATAAGCTGTGATTATATGTGTGTTATAGCAGTGTTCAAACGTTTGAAATATTAAAAATACTAATACTAATTTGTACAGTGCAGATTTAAACACTAACCTAGAAAGTGGATGGCGTTTTAAGGTATTTAAAGGTTTGAGACAACCATGAATAGCTGGCTCAAATTTTTATGGCACACAGGGCTTGCTGGTGCACTGGTGAGTCAGGTGGCCTCTTCTCTGGAGCTTAAGATGGAAAATCAGGACAAAGATGACATGCACGACAACCACTCCTCTGAGGGCCTCAAATCAGACGACGAGAGTGAAAAAAGGGACGTCAAAACGCCCAGAGGGGGCACTCGAACAAGGTATGTCCCTTTTTAAAAAGGAGATTCCCGATCCGTCCCCTCCAGGGTGTATTCCCGCCTTGCGCCCAATGATTCCAGGTAGGCTCTGGACCCACCGCGACTCTGAACTGGATAAGGGTTACAGACAATGGATGGATGGATGGATGGATTCCCGATCCTAAAGCTGCCCTAGAGCTTCTTAGAGATTTTATAAATGAAGGCCTGCTGGGTTCAATTAAAGGTTGTGTTTAAAACTTGGAAATGTATTGAGGAGGAAAAGGCAGCTGTCTTTTATATCGAGTGAACATTTCGTTATGATTTGAACTGTCGAAATGGTCCAAAATAGCGTCGTTCCTTTCCTTGTGTTAGCGCATGCTTCCATTACTTACAAACAAACAGACTGTTATTAGTTTACATTGTTATTTGATTGTAGCGTGTGTTCCTTTTGCCCTCCACAGCAGCATAAACGAAGACGAGGATCTGAACCCGGAGCAGAAGGCAGAGCGAGAGCGGGAAAGGAGAATGGCCAACAATGCGCGAGAACGCCTGCGAGTTCGAGACATCAACGAGGCGTTTAAAGAGCTGGGGCGCATGTGTCAGCTGCACCTGAAGAGTGAGAAACCCCAGACCAAACTCCTCATCCTCCACCAGGCCGTCGCAGTCATCCTCAGCTTGGAGCAGCAAGTCAGAGGTCAGACCCTCTTCACTCTGCTAAAACTCTGTGTTGTGTTTTTGTGTTTTTGACTGCTGTGTTTGAGAAGGTATTTAAACTCACTCGGTTATTTAAAGAACGGCACAACTCAACTTTTTCTCATTTTCTCAGAGAGGAATCTGAACCCCAAAGCAGCCTGCCTTAAACGGAGGGAGGAGGAGAAGGTGTCTGGGGTTTCTGGGGAACCCCAGCAGACTCACCCCTCCGTTCACCCCGGCCTCACCGACACATCCAACCCCATGGGCCATCTGTGAACGCTCTACAGGTGATAATAGATAAGAGTAATAGTAGATCATATCAATACAGAGAGCTTACTGAAAGCCCCTCTTTTTATATACAGATCCTGTGCAGTAAATTCAGACTAATTCCTGTCCTGGCAGATAGACTACAGTAAAATGTTCTATACAAATGTATAGTGTCTATTTATTGTGAGCAAAAGATTGTCTTGTAAAACTGCTGTTGACTTGGCTGCAGTTTACACAGTTATTGTACAACCCCCTCATCACCATCACCATCATCATCACGGTGTAATTGAATATTACAGATACAGTGAGGGGATGTGTAAAAGTAGTTAACATTTTATTACAACTTCCATATTGAGTCAATCTTTAAAGCTACATATGGGCTCCACACTACACTACGAGCAGTAAAAAAGTGAAGGGCAAGTTAAAAAAAAAGGAAAGGCTCTGTTGATTGGCTGTCAGATGATCTCCTTCCTTCTAAGCGCTCACTTGATGTTTTTATTTGAACTTCCAGATCAAAGTGATGCCGAGGGAGTCTGTAAGATAGCGTCGGTGACCTTGCTTTCCAAGGGCAGACAGGACTCGCAGCTTGTGACACAAATTTGAAGAGACAGAGACCACTCGAAGCGAAATTCCACAGTCAGGCAATCCTGAGCTCCAAGAAAACTGGCAAGCGCCAAACTTCCTCAGAAGACACCCGACATTGTTCAGCAAATTTCTGCCCAAGAGAAACACACAAACAAAAAGCCCTTCAGCACAAATCACTGTCTGCAAGCAGTGTGTCACATCTGTACAATCAGAGACTGTCGCGCTCCCTCCACGTGGAAGTCGCCTTGTGCCTAAACTGAATTGACGAATGCATTGTAACAGCGATTGTTTTTGGTTTTTATTTTGTTTGTTTCTTTTTATTTCTATTTATTATGTTACTGAGCTATAAAGTCTATGTTTAAAGGGAAAGTTATGACATTGCTTTGACAAGCCGGTGGTATTTCAGTAGATCTTCAGTTTGCCAGGGTCTGAGTTCAGGAGCGTAGCCGTCCGTCAGACGCCAAACTCGGCTACGCACGGCTACATCCGCTCCATCCCATTTACGCCGTTATTTCCCCCTCGCTCAGACGTTCTGAAACTATCTGTGGCGATCAAAAGAGATCAGTCTTGAAGCCCTGCCCCCTTTATGTCTAGAAAAGTAAAAGGTAAGTAAAGAAATAATATATTATTCATATTTATGTTAGATTCATTCCACGAAAAAAACAGCATGACGAACCAAAACTACCTAAATGACGAGTGTTGTCCAGCGTCGTCGAGACTCCAGGCCACAGACGGAGCGCTAGATTAGTTTGGAAAAGGGCCGAAAACGGCAAACTCTAGCTTTACTGAAAGTTCAGAGGTCACCTGCAGGCTGCCATGTGTATAGTCATTAGCGAAGCAGTTCGGATCCGGAGAGCAGACCAGTTACTAAACCCTAGCATTCCTCGCATACTTCATAGTGTCTTAACCGAAGGAAGAGGGGCGCGTCGTCTTGTCCTTTTAATTCCTTTGCCATAATAGTGTTAATGTGGAAAGAAAAAATGGCATGTTTCCATGTACTTTTATTTTGTGTGTTTTCTGGTGTTACATTATTTCTGGTCTCTGCCAAAGCAGTGGTCAGGCTTTTGTTTGTTTGTTTGTTTGTTTTTCTTTTTTTTTCCTTTTATTTAATTTTTTTGAGTTGTCTGCCCCAGGGACCCTCTTTCTATTGCTTTAGCTTAAAGCTATTTAGCTTTGTCTGAGAGAGAGAGAGAGAGAGAGAGAGAGAGATATTCAAAACGATGACCACAACATCACCTGGCCTGAATCGAGTTTTGCTTTATTTTCTTTCTGTCAAAAATCCATTCACATTAAAAAAAGAGGAAAAAAAGGACAAAATGCAAAAAAAAAAAAAAAAAAAAAAAAAGTTAAAGAACATTACTCTAGGTAAACCACGTTATATGTTTATTTGTAATTGCATACAAAGGATCTCTAGGCTTCATAGTAAAGCGTATAATGTCGTGTGAAAATAGAAGAAAGATATTCTAAGTTACTTAGGATGGCTTCGTCTCTCTTTCCCCCAAAGCATTGAAGTACTTGAGGACAGTGATGAGCAGAGTGAGAGTGCAATGTCTGTCAAACGAGAAAAGAAAGAAAGCTCTATGAATTCAAAGGCTTCGACAAAAAAGAAATCCACGGCACTCTTCAGAACACAGGAGCAACAAAGGATTCACTACACTTCCCCACTTTCGGTGTCTGCAGTTTCACAGGATCATGTTTGTTGATGGTGTGAAAACATCTTTTTAAAAGTTTGAAAGGACCTCCACGTAATGTAAAGGTTTTTGGTGGACAGTAAAATAAAGTTTTTTTTAAAACAATGATGTGAGAATGTTGAAGAACAGTTCGAAAAACAGGTGAAAAAACTTTATGTGAAGGTTTAAGGAACCAACAGTGGGCGTTTTCTGTCTTTGTCAATAGTGTTGTGACCCTCTGTATTATGTGACGGTCCTTTAAAATTTTGAAGGTTTTCTGACATCATTTTAATTTTCAGACCTGTGCTTTTTAGGAAACCAACTGTAGTTTTTTCAAAGAACTCTTTCTGGCCACTTTTAAGAATGTAGACAAAATGAACAAACACCTGACGTTTTTTTTGTTTTTATTTGTTTCTTTGTTTCCAATCACAATTCTCCATCTTCATTACTTTCCTCTATTTCTTCCACTGTTTTTTAAAAACGGTCTGTGGTCTTAATCCTCCCTTTTAGCTCGTTTTCGTCCCGTCTGTTGTCTTCCACACATTCTCACCCTCTGGAAACAACACTGCCACATGGGAACGACATTCTAAAGAACAAAAAAAAAAAACACACACAAACAGACGACTTCTAGTTTCTGTCAATTCTCTCTTTCTCTTTATTCCTTTCTTTTCTTTGTGGAAAATCTCTCCCTTTACAAACTCCTTGTGATCTCCACTAGTCTTTGTGGCCTTGTCATACACTTCAGTATTCACGAGCTTGTGTTGTTGCTGGCTGAATTTGATCGAGGTTGTGTCATCTCTTTGTTCTGTTTTTTCATTTTCTGCTTTATTTTTCCTTTGCTCCTCTGTTGGATATGTTAGTCTTTGCCGTATGCCCTGATGCTTTCCCTCATAAGAAGAAGAAGAAGAAATAGTACTATATGAAAAGGATAAAAAAAAAAAAACATTTGGCTTATTTTTCACTGTAGTTAGCCTTTTATACAATAATATTGTAAGAACATTTCTTGAATTCTAAATATTACTCTTTCTAGATTTTTGAAATCAAAAAGTTTTGAGTAAAAAGTTTCTTACTTTATTTTACTATATTAGATAGTAAAAAAAAATGTACGGTTATTTACCATAACCTGTCCATTATTATAAAAAAAAACGTATAGCATCTTAAGAACATTTACGTAGGATTGTAGCTCGAGGTGTAGTGAGTATGGGATCTCGTACGAGCTCGATGTTCTATAGGATGTGTTCTCCTTCGCTCTTTTTAGTCTGCATTGTTGGTTGAATAAAAGAGATTTGAGATTTGTACCCCTGTCCAAATCCAAGGTATTGTCGATGCACATCAGAAATAAAAAGAAAAACCAGCAGCGAGAAGTCAAACTCTTTTTTTTTCTGTCTCTGTAACAGAAAACACAATATGTATATAACATTTATGTAGCAATAAATGTGCCATCTTTTTTTAACGAGATTGTACGTGCGTTTATTTCTTCCATTGTCCTTTTGCTTCTCCACCTCTCTCCTTTATGTCACTGCAGTGCTTTGATTTGTCGTTCATTGAGCTCCTGTTCCCCCCGCACAAAATGTATTCCAGTGAATGGGCTTCTCGCGTCTACGATCCTGCCACAGCTCCTCTTTAGAAGACTTTTCTACAGTGGATTTAGGCCAAATGAAGAACTCTGTGCAAGAGTGTGTTTTATACTATGTAACTCGTTTTTTTTTGAAGGCATATCAGTGGACCATTGTAGTCTGTATCAAAAAAAAAGAAGTACTATGGAACATATGTTTCTATTTTTAATAAAGTGTGATAGCAGTACGCTGGTATCTAGTCCATTGTTTTGAATTGTCTGTCTCTCGCCTTAAGAGCTTATGCTTCTGTGTTATTTATGTTGTTTGGTGGAGGTCCATGAATTTAAAAACCCCAGCAGCACTGCTGTGTCTGATCCACTCGTGTCAGCCGTCATGTGGGGGTCCTGACCGTTAATGAACAGGGTGAAAGGAGGTGGGGGGGGGGTATGCAGAGCAACAAATGGGCATCAGTCTGTAACTGTAGAACAATAAAGTGGGGCCGAAAGGATTGACAAGATCAAGGCTTTAGCATTAGTGTTTTTGTCTGATCCATTTGTGTGGAATTACATTAAGACTCAAAGTGATTAAATTCTACAGGAACCATTTTTAAAGCAATGCATTTCCTCTTGTCTTTTTTTTTAAAACTAACTCCTATGGAGCAGTTAAAGTTGTGTCTCATGATGAGCAGCCACTAGCAGGTCTTTCTCTCTTTTTTCCTTCTCCTCTTCAGCTCATTTTGAGTGTTTGTGTGGTGACATCAGTCCTGGCTGTCCAATTAAAGACTGAAGTGAAGCCCAGAGCTCATCTCATGGGTCCCGCACATCTGCCTCACATTATCCTCCTGTTCATGTGTTCGTTCGGTTCCTCCATGGGATGCGTCCCACACTCGCAGCTTCCATCACACGCTCTCAGAGCCAGTCTCCGCACAGAGACCTGGAGTAACGGAGACGTGTCATAAATATTAGCCACAAACATTCATCGTATTACTATAGACCTGATGGAATAATAAGGTTTTATAGCTATTTCTAAGATGAGATGTTTGTGGATACAGCAGTCCACACAGGTGCCTGTTATGTATCATAATTAAAATTATATACTTAATGTTCTCCTTCAGTCCCAGTCACACAGCTCCAGGGACCTGAAGGTTGTGGGTTTGAGGAGTGTGGTGTGTGTTCTCCCTGTGTCTGCGTGGGTTTCCTCCGGGTGACTGTCTGTGAGGAGTGTGGTGTGTTCTCCCTGTGTCTGCGTGGGTTTCCTCCGGGTGACTGTCTGTGAGGAGTGTGGTGTGTTCTCCCTGTGTCTGCATGGGTTTCCTCCGGGTGACTGTCTGTGAGGAGTGTGGTGTGTTCTCCCTGTGTCTGCGTGGGTTTCCTCCGGGTGACTGTCTGTGAGGAGTGTGGTGTGTTCTCCCTGTGTCCGCGTGGGTTTCCTCCGGGTGCTCCGGTTTCCTCCCACAGTCCAAAAACACACATTGGTAGGTGGATTGGCGACTCAAAAGTGTCCGTAGGTGTGAGTGTGTGAGTGAATGTGTGTGTGTGTGTTGCCCTGTGAAGGACTGGGGCCCCCTCCAGGGTATATTCCCGCATTGCACCCAATGATTCCAGGTAGGCTCTGGACCCACCGCGACCCTGAACTGGATAAGGGTTACAGACAATGAATGAATGAATTGTGCTCCTCCAAACATGAAGAACTGCAGCAGTTTGTGGTGTAAGTGGTGAAAACTGGTTGTGGCTTTTGCTCTCCCAGCTTGGTAGCGTCATGTCATCATGGAGGTCCAAGCTAATGGCAAGAAATATATGTGTCTATCCAGGTATGGCACATGTCAACAGTTTTAGACTAGATTTCTTGTAACACAGCCTCACAGGGGCATGTGTATGTCCTGAAAAGGGTATGGGTTTGACTCAGGGAGCTTCGCTCACTGCTGTGTGCTCAGAGGCCAATTCAGTAAAAGTTTGGAAGCCTCCGAGTCCTGTTATAAACCCACACACACACACACACACACACACACCACACCTCATTTGGCCTCGAGGCATCTCTGAGTGGGTGGGAGTGCTTTGTCCCATTTCCTCTCCGAGTTGTGTGGGAGTGAGTTTGAGTGACTGATTGCAAGTCTGTGTCTGTGTGTGTGTGTGTGTGTGTGTTCCTTCCTGACTTTATCATGCCCTGGAGTGTTTACTTGCGGTCACTTAGAAAAACAGGCATGTTTCGTGTGAGCGGGAGACCACCGGGTTCGAGGTTGATTTGCTCCTCTCATGTTTGCCTCATGTCACTTTGCCTGGTGTTTGCTGGAGTCCACTCAAAAGCTGCCATGCTTAGACAGCAGAACCTCTCCGGTCAGTCTGCTGGACGCTGCTGATTATTTCTGTTGGCTGCACACACCAGGCCCTCAGTCTACATCTGTGTACTTTAGAAAATAACGATTTGCTTTTGAAATATACGCTTAGAGCAGATTCCTACAGAGGGGAACTGGTGCTGGAGAAGAGGGTGCTCTGCAGCAGTGGTCCCTGTGTGAGAATATGAATAAATACATAGAAACCTGTGAATTTTCCTGTCCCCCAGAGACGAGATGTTTCGGTGGTCTATCGGGTCTTGAAACCATTTAAGGGGTGCCTTTTTACATTATTTTTTTCTACGTATTTTCAGGTTCGGAAACCCCCCGTTTTACTTTCACTTACTTTCTTTTGACTTTCCCTTTTCTTATGAATCTAATGTCTATTTTGACTGGAAGTTAAAACCCCTATAAACTCATCTCTGCTGAGAACTTCTGATGTAGTAGCTGTTCCCAAGAACTTGAAATCCCCTATTGCCTTTCAAGTGTAACTGTGGGGTAGACTAAACTACCCTTACAACTTAATTTGGTACGCACGGATGAATAAATATGGCATTAATCCCTATATCCACCCACCCCTCCAACACTTGCGTGCAGCTTGACAGCTCTGCCCCACACATTTATGGGATTGGTTCAAGTTTGTGACATCAGAAACCCTGGCTGTCTGAACCCGAGTTCCTGAGACTGCACAGCCATAGCGTAGACTGCTTATTTTACTCTCAATACGTCTGCTAGCGCACAAACAACACCACGCAGACATGTTAAAACAATGAACCAGCTGATTTTCACTGCACTGGGTTTATAAATATATTAATGGTGTTCCTGAATGTTGCAAAACACCACAAGTTTCCACACAGATACATGCCACATGTTGTAATTGTTTGGAGACAGCTAGGCCTAGCAGTACTCATTAGTCTCAAACAGTTGGTCATCCTTGAGCTACACCATGAAACAAACTCTTGCTAAGTCTGCACAGACCCGCAAAGCTAAGAAGGAGTTGTGTGTATGTGCTGCCAGTTAATGGGGTTCGCCTTCCTCAGACATTTCCTCTCTCCGATGGACACACACTGCCCTCTGCTGGACACACCCTGTGTACATGTGTCCATGTTGGGAGCCATGAACAGAGCCTCACTTGACCCTGCACTAGAATTCATATACAAACCGAGGTGCTGCACACTCCGGGGTCCACACACACACACACACAGCTATATTCTGAGATACCAAATTATTAGAAACACCTGCCTGTAGCCCAGCTAATACAGGACAGTTACCGGACACTCTACCCCATTTAAAGAGACCACTCTTTGGACCGGTGCCTACTGCAGTAGATCATTTTATTCACTTCACCATCCGTTGCTTTAATCTTGTGTCTGAGCAGAGTGTATGGTATTTCTAATAAACTAGCAGCTCACTGCAGAATCACTGCTAAAACAAATAAACAGTACAGCTGTGTCTCTGCGCAGTGTTTGAAGCTCAGGGTTTGTGCTGCTTTCATGTTGTGCAAGGCCTTGGACCTCAGCTGTGACCATGAGGAGGTTGGACACTTGGCTCCGGACTGAAAGCAGAAGAAAGAAGTGTATTTCATCTCAAGGCTAGTTGCAGGAGTTTTTAAATCGTGTTATTCTCGTGACAGATTGCATCTAGTCGTTACATCCAGTGATCCTGGGCAGCCTCCAGACCCTGAACAGGGGGTGAATGAATGACCTTCATCTTTAATTTCAGTCGCTCCTCGTACCTTCGTCTGTAAACATGTGTAGATTAAATAGTTGGGCGACACGGTGGCGCAGCAGGTAGGTATGTGAGGAGTGTGGTGTGTTCTCCCTGTGTCTGCGTGGGTTTCCTCCGGGTGACTGTCTGTGAGGAGTGTGGTGTGTTCTCCCTGTGTCTGCGTGGGTTTCCTCCGGGTGACTGTCTGTGAGGAGTGTGGTGTGTTCTCCCTGTGTCTGCATGGGTTTCCTCCGGGTGACTGTCTGTGAGGAGGTGTGGTGTGTTCGCCCTGTGTCTGCGTGGGTTTCCTCCGGGTGACTGTCTGTGAGGAGTGTGGTGTGTTCTCCCTGTGTCTGCGTGGGTTTCCTCCGGGTGACTGTCTGTGAGGAGTGTGGTGTGTTCTCCCTGTGTCTGCGTGGGTTTCCTCCGGGTGACTGTCTGTGAGGAGTGTGGTGTGTTCTCCCTGTGTCTGCTTGGGTTTCCTCCGGGTGACTGTCTGTGAGGAGTGTGGTGTGTTCTCCCTGTGTCTGCATGGGTTTCCTCCGGGTGACTGTCTGTGAGGAGGTGTGGTGTGTTCGCCCTGTGTCTGCGTGGGTTTCCTCCGGGTGACTGTCTGTGAGGAGTGTGGTGTGTTCTCCCTGTGTCTGCGTGGGTTTCCTCCGGGTGACTGTCTGTGAGGAGTGTGGTGTGTTCTCCCTGTGTCTGCGTGGGTTTCCTCCGGGTGACTGTCTGTGAGGAGTGTGGTGTGTTCTCTCTGTGTCTGCGTGGGTTTCCTCCGGGTGACTGTCTGTGAGGAGTGTGGTGTGTTCTCCCTGTGTCTGCGTGGGTTTCCTCCGGGTGACTGTCTGTGAGGAGGTGTGGTGTGTTCTCCCTGTGTCTGCGTGGGTTTCCTCCGGGTGACTGTCTGTGAGGAGTGTGGTGTGTTCTCTCTGTGTCTGCGTGGGTTTCCTCCGGGTGACTGTCTGTGAGGAGTGTGGTGTGTTCTCCCTGTGTCTGCGTGGGTTTCCTCCAGGTGACTGTCTGTGAAGAGTGTGGTGTGTTCGCCCTGTGTCTGCGTGGGTTTCCTCCGGGTGACTGTCTGTGAGGAGTGTGGTGTGTTCTCCCTGTGTCTGTGTGGGTTTCCTCCGGGTGCTTCGGTTTCCTCCCACAGTCCAAAAACACACGTTGGTAGGTGGATTGGCGACTCAAAAGTGTCTGTAGGTGTGAGTGTGTGAGTGAATGTGTGTGTGTGTCTGGTGTTGCCCTGTGAAGGACTGGCCCAATGATCCCAGGTAGTCTGTGGACCCACCGTGACCCTGAAATTTACAGATAATGGATGGATGAATTAAATAGTTTGTTATTTATTAAGAAAGTTTACTGTTGCAATATGTGATCCTGTACCCCCCCCCCCCCCAATAAATAAATAAATAGATAAATTAGGATTCAATTGTAATTTACATAAGCAGCCTACAGTCATTACTGTAATCACATCGACCACTAGATGGCGCTCTCGGTCTTAATTATTTACTTCAAAACGCATCTGACCTAATTCAAGTTCATTATTCCACACCACGAGCCATTTACTCAGCTCCATCTTCTTCATTTGATGGCAATGTCTGTGTATTTATAACTACTGTAATTTATTATACTTCAGTATTTTCTGGATTTTAGTCCTCCATATTTAATTCTTTTTATACATTCTTACACCAAGAGCCAAATGATGCTGGCACACATCCTCAGTTCATCTGTCCCATGTGCAGCATTGATTGATGGCACTTGGGTGGAACGCTCCGATTGCCACACGAAGTGCACAGAAACACCGGATTAGAACCAGATGTCACCAGGCGTTATTCACTCATTCACCTTCTGCATCCTGTTCAGGGTCGCAGTGGAATTGGGGCTCAACTGGAATCACTGGGCACAAGGCTGGAGCGCACCCTGAACAGGGCACCAGTCCATCACACACTCACATCTGTGGACAGTGTCACACTTACCAACATGTGTTTAGATCGCAGGGGGAAACCCACACAGACAACGGGAGCACACACCTCACAGACTGTGCCTGAAAGTAAGGACCCAGGACCCCAAGACCCTGGAGCTGTGCTGCAGTGACACTTCACACAGCTCTGACACGCCTCCCACCAGAGGAGATGTCCCTTTGATGTTTGGGCGACTGTTGCCTCACATCCAGCACAGTCTTCACCAGAAACGGGCCAGATGTGTTTTGTGATGTTTAAGTCAAACACAAGGAGCCCGGTTCATTCAGTCTGTTTATGGACACTAAGCTGCAAAAACAGGTAGAATTTAATCACTGTATCTGTGATGTCATAAACACAAACACAGTCATATATCATTTATGCAATAACATGATATTATTTACACACAGCTCCAGGGGCCGGGAGGTTGTGGGTTCGATTCCCGCTCCATGTGACTGTCTGTGAGGAGTGTGGCGTGTTCTCCCTGTGTCTGCGTGGGTTTCCTCCAGGTGACTGTCTGTGAGGAGTGTGGTGTATTCTCCCTGTGTCTGCGTGGGTTTCCTCCAGGTGAGTGTCTGTGAGGAGTGTGGTGTGTTCTCCCTGTGTCTGTGTGGGTTTCCTCCAGGTGACTGTCTGTGAGGAGTGTGGTGTGTTCTCCCTGTGTCTGCGTGGGTTTCCTCCAGGTGACTGTCTGTGAGGAGTGTGGTGTGTTCTCCCTGTGTCTGTGTGGGTTTCCTCCGGGTGACTGTCTGTGAGGAGTGTGGTGTATTCTCCCTGTGTCTGTGTGGGTTTCCTCCGGGTGCTCCGGTTTCCTCCCACAGTCCAAAAACACACGTTGGTAGGTGGATTGGCGACTCAGAAGTGTCCGTAGGTGTGAATGTGTGAGTGAATGTGTGTGTGTGTGTGTGTTTCCCTGTGAAGGACTAGCGCCCCCTCCAGGGTGTATTCCCGCCTTGCGCCCAATGATTCCAGGTAGGCTCTGGACCCACCGCGACCCTGAACTGGATAAGGGTTACAGATAATGAATGAATGAATGAATGAATGATATTATTTAGACATTTCAAAGAGTGTTTTTGTGTAGATTTTTAAAAACTGCCTGTTAAATTTAAAGGGATACAGGAAGGTTGGAAACCAAATATCTTAAGAGAAAATTAGTAGAATGTAGGCCCTTTAACATCGGTTAGCAGTGTGTGCACACATCAGCTTTAACAGCTGCAGTCTTTCAAGGTGCAGACGTTGCTAGTTGGGCTTTGTGTGCGATTGAATCCGTGTTTTTATCTCCACTCATGTAGACCACCTGCACCTGAGTCACAGCATCGGCTGATGATCTGTTCTTTAATTGAATCAGGCGATTCAGAGTCAGGAAACACTGGGTGGATTAAAAGAATAGGACAGAGACTCTGGGGAAGAAATTAAATATGTTGGATCAGTTGCTCATTTAATTTCTCCACAGCTCAAAGAGGGACTTGGGCCTAGTTTGGTTTAAGTGACTAATTTCACACACCGATTATGTTAGATGTTACTTTGGAAGTGGAAATCAAGCTCGGATAATGCAGTCACATCAGAACAATGATGATTACTCTGTACAATTCATTAGCTGATGTTTCTGTCAGATTTTGTGTATGATTTCTTTATAGTTGGGGTGATGTTTGGAACCAGGGTTTGCAATGTCCATTTGGCCCTGAGGTTTATATGGAATATTGATAACAGTAAAGCGGTTGTAGCTATTGGTAATTACAGGAGAAATTAGGTTTCTCCTGTGAGGAGTGTGGTGTGTTCTCTCTGTGTCTGTGTGGGTTTCCTCCGGGTGACTGTCTGTGAGGAGTGTGGTGTGTTCTCTCTGTGTCTGTGTGGGTTTCCTCCGGGTGACTGTCTGTGAGGAGTGTGGTGTGTTCTCTCTGTGTCTGTGTGGGTTTCCTCCGGGTGACTGTCTGTGAGGAGTGTGGTGTGTTCTCTCTGTGTCTGTGTGGGTTTCCTCCGGGTGACTGTCTGTGAGGAGTGTGGTGTGCTCTCCCTGTGTCTGCGTGGGTTTCCTCCGGGTGAATGTCTGTGAGGAGTGTGGTGTGTTCTCTCTGTGTCTGCGTGGGTTTTCTCCGGGTGACTGTCTGTGAGGAGTGTGGTGTGTTCTCTCTGTGTCTGTGTGGGTTTCCTCCGGGTGACTGTCTGTGAGGAGTGTGGTGTGTTCTCTCTGTGTCTGCGTGGGTTTCCTCCGGGTGAATGTCTGTGAGGAGTGTGGTGTGTTCTCTCTGTGTCTGCGTGGGTTTTCTCCGGGTGACTGTCTGTGAGGAGTGTGGTGTGTTCTCTCTGTGTCTGTGTGGGTTTCCTCCGGGTGACTGTCTGTGAGGAGTGTGGTGTGTTCTCTCTGTGTCTGCGTGGGTTTCCTCCGGGTGAATGTCTGTGAGGAGTGTGGTGTGTTCTCTCTGTGTCTGCGTGGGTTTCCTCCGGGTGAATGTCTGTGAGGAGTGTGGTGTGTTCTCTCTGTGTCTGCGTGGGTTTCCTCCGGGTGACTGTCAGTGAGGAGTGTGGTGTGTTCTCCCTGTGTCTGCGTGGGTTTCCTCCTGGTGCTCTGGTTTCCTCCCACAGTCCAAAAACACACCTTGGTAGGTGGATTGGTGACTCAAAAGTGTCCGTAGGTGTGAATGTGTGAGTGTGTGTGTTGCCCTGTGAAGGACTGGCACCCCCTCCAGGGTGTATTCCCCGCCTTGTGCCCAATGATTCCAGGTAGGCTCTTGACCCACCGCGACCCTGAACTGGATAAGCGCTTACAGATAATGAATGAATGAATGTTACAGGTGTGGTACTAGGCAGCACTGTGGAGCAACAGGTAATCAGATCCAGAATCTCACTTCTGTTTGACCCGCTCTTCAGGTCACAGTCTGTGAGGAGTTTAGTGCTGTCTCCCTGTGTTTGTGTGGGCTCTGTAATGGACTGGGGCCAGATGTCCTTACACCCAATGACACTGGGCACTCCATGACCCTGATCAGGATGAAGTGATTACAGAAGCTGAATGAAGGTTTTAGGCTTACAGCCTGTTTTAGAAACATTATTAAACAGTGTAAGCTGCGTTTTCATAGCCATCTTCGGATGTCTGGTTCCTACAGCTTCCACCACCGTCAGGTCAAACCACACTGAACACAAAATACCTTGAACTACACTTTCATATGGGGGCGTAAACATGGGGCGTGCGTGGGCGTGTCCTTTGGGTAATGGGCGTGTCACTCGGGGTGTAGTGGGCGGGGCCTGCACTCTGCTTCGCCCTGTTGAAGTGGAACTTGTCCTCAAAACAAGCTTCACAGTAATAAGTGACTTTGGGAAGAACTCCAGCGGAGCATGGACACGAGCTTAACTCAAAACGTTATACACACGACGTGAAACTCCAGCGAGGTCTCGGCGAGCTCCGGAAGAGGAAAGCGGTGAGTTCTAGCACAACTTTTGTGGCGGGTTTATTCGGTGTTTCTCCACTTGTCCTGTGTGTGTGAGGAACAGAAGCGTGGGAACTCCTCTAGGCAGGAGTTTATGGAGTTTTCTGCCAACGGCAAAGCCTCACACCTTTAATACACACAGAAAAAAGCAAAGAAAAGCACATTTATACGCTCAGGGGAGGGGTCTGGACGCCCTTGTTCAAATAAAAGCTTTCAGTTGGTTTTCTAAAAGAAGAGTAGACATCCTTCGCAGGTAAACGGCTGATTTATTGCACAGCGTCTGTTTGTTTGCTCTGTTTAAAGTAATGGGTACAAACAAAAACTACAGGACTTTAATCAAACTTTAAATTAAGAATTGAATTAAACTCAGCGGTTATTTCTATGGAGTTGTGCAGAAAATTGTTCTATGTGTACAGTTTAATATCTACATTTCATATATTTAAATATAGTCATTTTAAGTTGCACTCATTTACATTTGCCAGTGGTGTTCTTTAAAGGCTAAGCACCACTTAATGGACCTCCATGAATATTTCACATTATTGTAGTTACTGACAGATATAAGTATGAATTAAAATGAAAATAGCTGCTTAATTTGCTTTAAAACTGACAATTTTATTAAATTGACGGAAAAACCCGAGCTCGCTACGGAGATTCTTGAACGCGACCGTGACGTCACTGGTGGACAACAGCTGAACAACGCCGCGGTAAAACACCGTTATGACTGACTGTTATGACAGTATCTAGCTAAATAACCAACATTATTCATGACAATAGCCCAGCAATAAGCTAAACTCAAATGTAGAGGTACCGTTATTCTTGTAAATGTGATCGAAGTCGAACTCGAATTCATCCGACACTATAAACCTCCGTAATGCAGCTACGTAGCCGAGTATAATCTGAGCCACCGAGTTTAGCGAGTCAAGCTAACGCTAACTTCTACGTCACAGGCAAGACGCCTATTAGAGTTTCCGAACACCGTTGGGGGGGGACCAACGGTTTTTTTTAAACCGTATTCCTTGAATTAGCAAGAAATAAACACAAGTTAGGAACTCAAATTCCACTGTATTTATTTTTTTGACACTTTCATAGAGCTCGTGCTTAGCCTTTAACTTTTGGTCATTACTGTGTATATTATTTTGGGTTTTTAATATTTAGACTCAGACTCAGCTTTAATAGGTTGTTAGTGTCTCTTTTGGGTTTAACTTTTTTATAAGGTTGCCTTCAGTTGAAAAACAAAAACGGGTCAATTACATCAAATTAAATACTCAGGAAAAGCAGAACCCATCTGGCCGTAATGAACACCATTATGAAGATTATTCTGGGCCACAAACCGATGAACCCCCTCAGACAGGGAGGAGTGTTAAGTTTGTGTTGCACTGAAGGAACTTTCTAGGAGGGTGGATCTCCTGCTGAAGGGCTGGGCCTAATTCAAACAGAGTATCAGGGCTTCCCTAAGTTTCTGGATGCAAATTTCTGTTTGAGGTCACAACTGAATGGTCTGCCTCTTCTCTGAGAGCCATGTAAACTGTGTCCTAAAGTGTTGAACTGACCTGTTTGCCTAGTGATACAGTTAAGCAGGTCTGTGTGTGTTCAGTCTTCAGTGTGAAGTGGTTCATTGTATAGAAACTTATCTACTTGGTCTTTATAGGGTTAGTGATAGAAACCAGACGTCACAATGTCCGAAACACAAACACAGCCAAGTGATTTACAATCCAACGTGTTGCTTCTGAGCTGTGGTATTTAAAATCATGTTGAAATGGGGATAGTAGTTTGCCTTAAAATATCCTGCATGTACCTCTCCACTAAGAATGGAAGGATGAAGAAGGCATGTCTTAGAAATCAGTGTATTCAACTGAATAATAACGTCCTCTCACCACCACTGTGAACTATTCTGACACCGAGATTCACTGGACATCCCACTCAACAAAAAACACCATGGCACCATGTTTGCGCTAGTGCTAATGTGCTATAGCAGTTCACGTATCTAGTTTTTGTTCTTGGTCTCTGTCACTGAGGCTATGACCTTCATTTTCATTCCACTGACAAATTTATTCAAAGTCAAAGGAGATGTGTGTCCTGAACGACCTTAGCCCTTTGACTACCTTGGATTATAGTCTTTGAATGGTGTTCTCTTTTGTGCTGTTCATGCGTCTCAAATGTTATCTGGAGTTTTGAAGGCACGCCTCAGAAAGGCACGGGCCTGTTGCTTAATTCTCCTCCTCCCTGACTCCGTCTACCACTGGACGATCAAAGAGAGGCTGATCCTCCTCCTCCTCCTTCTTCTCGTAGCTGTGTGTGGACCATGAGCAGCAGGGGAACACGCAGTCTGATTGAATGTTGCATATAGGGCTGTGTAATGTGACTAAAATATCTTATGATGTTAACACTTTAAAGAATACATTGTTCATTATGTTATGAAGATTTTTTTTTTATTTTGTAAAATTGATGTTACGATATTAAGCCAAAGGTAACACTGTCAACAAGGAGTTTGTTCTACTTTGGTGTAGTAACAACTTAGCCTCCTGGGAAGGCTTTACACCAGCTGTGACAGTTTGATGGCATTGGGCCACATGAGCAAAAGTGAGGTCATGTACCGATGTAAGATGATGAGTTCAGGATTACTAATAACCCTCCTACTCATTATACCGCAGATAAACATGTGCCTTTCCACTGCATGGTACCTACGCTGCTCACATTTTGGTACCTGGGATCTGGTTTGCACGATTTACATGTCAGTACTAAACATGTAACTGGTTCTAGATACCAGGTACTAAATTTACCTCATAGAAAACCAAATTAGTGGAGTCGAGTAGATGGATACCATGCAGAGGAATACCACCAATAGTTCTACCTCTCCACAGCCACATGACACAGGACATCGGGCATGGTGACCTTTGGCTGTTGTGCCCCATTTCATTTCCTGCTCTTCTGTTGAGATTGTCCAAGCAGCACAATGAACATCTGCATCCTCTACAATATCCCTTTGGACATGCAGTGTGCTAATAACAGTGGGCAGTCTATCTAGGTTTGGAGGTTAGACTTTGGCATTGACCGTGGCATCTAACCACCACAGAAGTGGAGAAATCCTCTAAGGGGCATCGAGCTATGTGAGGACTGACCCGCTCAGGCCCTGTGGCCTTCCTCTCGGTCACAAGCCAAAACTCCAGTACTTCCAGAGGACACAATGAAAGGAAAAGGAGCTGCATTAACACCCCCACGTCCCTGTGTGCTGTGTGTGCCTGATACATGTGATACTGAGGCTGAAAGACGCTATTGTGTCTCTCTGCTCTTTTTCTGTGGTGTGGTGCTTTTTTTTTTTTCTGGTGTATAAGTGAACATGTCGCTATTTAACTCGCTCTCATTGTTCCCTCTACTCTTCTTTAATAAAAGCTGGAGCGTTTGAGTTCCTTCAGCTCCCTTGCGTATTAACTATAAACCAGGAAGAGCTGCTGTGTCTTTGGCATATCTTGAATATTTGTTGAATCTTCACTCCTCAGAGAGAGTTACTAGAGATAGCTAATGTTGGGATGAGGGTAGGTACATGAGCTGTGCCTGACGTAAACAAGGACTACTGACGTGCAGACTGGCCAATTAAATGTTTACAGAGAAGGTTATCGACCAATAACAGTAGCTCTACAGTCAGACCGTCCAATCAGAGGATTTTAGGCTACTTCACCACGCCCCCTTCTCACTCAAGCGAACCAATCGGAGTAGGGGAGGGCGGGACTAGTTTGTGAACGAAACGCTTATTGGAGTTCTATGTAAGCTCTAGAAAAACAAAATGGACGTTTGTGAAATTCCACCCGAACGTTTTTTTAAGTCTAAAAAAGAGGACATGTCCGGGTAAAAGAGGACGTCTGGTTACCCTACTAATGTGGAACATCTACATCACAATGTAGTGCTTAGTTGTTTTGATCATGTGTAATGCGTATGATAATCCACACTGAAGGGTATTTTCTCACCAGATAATCTCATAATAACGAAATAATTACTTGAAATATATAACTTATTTCAACAGCTTCTCAAATATAAGTCATTATCTTGAGACTCTAATGTCTCGAGAAATGCGTCACCTCCCCGAGTTGGTGAGTGTTGTTTAAAGAACTGATGATCTGTTGAAAAATGATATGCTGATATACTGAGGAAAAAAAAGCACATTGTAATGCATAACCACATGACCTGCTCCTACAAGTTTCCATTACAGAAGTGCTAATATACGGCTCTCTAGGTCAGCGCTGCCGTCTGTTCAGGGTTGTGTGTTGATGAACAGGTTTGTTGTGACTCGTGTCATTTCTCATGGAGCCTTCACTCACCACAAACCAAGCCTTCGTCTGTCTTCAGTGTTTGTTTGTGTTATCACTCGAGTCCGCGGGAAGCTGATAAAGGCATTTTGATGCCTGGAGAGGGGTGATATGTACATTGCTTTGTGTGTTTAGAAATCGGGGGCTCATGGCTCATTGTCAGATGAAGCGCATGAATTAAAGTATCTTTTTTTTTTTAGAGTCACAAAGGTGTAACTGGAGACATGAATGGTTGTTATGTTGGTGAAAGGGACTATGCCCCTCTCTTGATCAACATCACAAAATGACCTTGAGGCCATCTTTTAAAGGCTTTGCTCTGCTCTGGTCTTTGACATCTGGGTGTCTGCTCCAATCAGTGGTTGAAGAGATATTCAGTGGTTTAATGTGAAACTTTTTTGGTTCCACAAAGGTCCCAATAGAACAACCAACCAACCTCTGTTTCTTCTGAGGTTCCATATGGTAAAACGATAATGGGAAATCATGGAATATCTGGACATATTTGCAACTGTGAGGAAGTCTGGTTCCTATCACCTCCACTCTGAGTAATTATGCACAAATTCAGAACAACCCACTTTTAATTAAACTGATCAGAAATGCTGGGAAATCACTGGAAGTCCCGGTGTTGTGACAGCCGTGGCCACTCCTGGTTTAATATTTTCTCATGTTTCATTGACTTGTGTTCATAAGAGTGTAGAAACCCAAGTACCTCTTGGCTCTCAGCTTCTTATCTTCCTGACCTCAGACCACAGACTGTAGTGCTGTTTGCTTTCCAAGCCAAGGTTTATTTTCCCAGAGGCCCTGCTTTTAGCCTGTGCCCAAGCCTGACTTTGTTTTGGTCACTGCAGTATTAAGAACGTGTTGGAGATTATAGCGTCTGAGACTGAGCTGGAATACCGGTTACTTAACAGCCTGTGCGCTCACCATGCCCATATGACCCATGATGTAAATGGACTGGTGTATCGTACTGAACTGTATGTGCTAAAGCCCTGAATGAATCACGACTGCCAGTTCTGGAGTCACTGTAGAGGTTTTTGCACTAGCTATATTTGTTCTGTAATGATAGTGTTTAGCTAATAACACATGGTGTAAATCATGACTGTTGTCTTTCAACTTTTGTTTGGCTGGGATTGTCAGTGTAAAGTTTTCCCAGAGAGACTTACCACAAGCTGGATACAAATACACTCTGTGACCTAGTCAAAGGTCCACTGACTTTAAAGTCTTACTGGAGGCAGATAAAATTGTTACAACACATTGTACTGAAGGCATCCATTTTTGCACAAATAATGAGCTTATGGTTTTGTTTACAGAGGTGAACCTGTTCCAGTGAGTGGGATTTTTCTCAACATTCCTAATGGAGTCCTACAAGGTCAGTGGCCCTCCAAACGCTGGACTACAGCAGAGCTACGCTCAGTCTACCCGTACAGCAAGAGGCCAAAACAGCAGATACGGCCTCAGCATCAGAGTCCAAGGCATAGATGGACATCCGTATGTGGTTTTGAACAATCAGGACAAACCGTCTAACCCGTGTGAAGCTCCACACAATAATGGATTTACTGACTCTGAAGGGTCCTTCATTGATAACTATCAGGACTATGATTTCAGAGCAGCCAGGGAAAGTATCTCCAGCAATCCTTTCGCCGAATATAGAGCCCAGAATCAAAAGCAACATGTTGGCCCTCAAAATGGTCTCTCAGATCCCAGAGAGGCTCAAGCTAAGACCACATCCTTGCTAAACTTCCAGAAGCATCCAGAGCTCCTCAAGCCTTATGACCCAGAGAGTAACACCCTTGATAATTTCCATAATGTCCCACCACAGCCTCAAACGTCTGCTGAAATTAGAAACCCCTATCCTGGATCCTTACCCAGGTCAACTCCTGCAATCGTTACCCATCCTAGATCTTCCAGCCTAGACCAACCCAAAGGCCCACATCCGCCAGCCCAAGATTCAATCAAACGTCCTCAGGCACAGGTCCCACATCAGACGTTTCCATCTAAAGTCCAGCCTCAAACGGGATCCTCCAAATCCCAACCCCAGACAACTGCCAAACCACAAGCCAAAGCACAACCCCAGGTCAAGTCCCAAACTCAATTCCAAATTAAGCCTCCGTCCCCTTCCCAGCCTCATCTTCGCCTTCCAGTTCCTCAAGCATCTTCAGAACCCAGCATACCCAATGCACAGCCTGGCGGTAGGACACCAAGCACAGCTAGCAGCGCCAACTCAAGTCTGGAAAGAAGTTGTAGGAAGCCTGACGTCCTTCCACTGCGAAGAACTGACTCCAGTGGACCCGTGCTTCAGTCGTCACGCTCCCGCCATTCCTCCATGTCCTCGGCTACACCGACCAAGGAAGAGCAGCTCGAGGCACTATATGCAGACACCATAAACCGCCATGAGAACCGTCGCTACATTCCGTTCTTGCCCGGAACTGGCAGAGATATTGACACTGGATCCATTCCGGGTGTGGATGAGCTGATCAATAAATTTGACGGCAAAGAAAACCAGCAGAGGAGAGGACGGACAGGCCGAAGAAATCGAATCAATCCAGAAGACCGCAAGCGTTCTCGTAGCGTGGATAGCGCCTTTCCCTTTGGCCTTGAGGGTGACGCAGAATACCTGGATGAAGTTGGCCGCAACCGAGGCAGGTCCACGGAGCATCTGCTTAGGCCATCGCAGCTTCTGCAGAAGTCCCCCATGTCCCCACCGTCCACGTATGGGCGACGATCAGTTTTCAGAAAAGTGTCACGGATCAGCAGCGAACCTGGATCTCCACAAGAAACCCTGTCCAGTGCTACATCTTATATTGAAGGCTATAAGAAGCATCTTTCACGGCCCTCCATTCTTCCTCTGGAGAACAAGGGAACTGAAGCAGAGAAAATAACACCAGGCACAAGGATTCTGACCAGTGTGGCTACGACATCCTTGTCGAGGCCGCTTACAAATAGCTGTAAGAAGCCAACTACAGAGGTAGATGCTGAAGTAAGGAAGGCGAGTACTATGCCTTTTTTATTATCAGTTGAACATTTTGTCAGCAGCCTTTGATAAAATAACTCACGTGAATTATTTCTGACCTTTTCTTTTTGGCACTACCTTCTCTTTTGTAAGAAAAATATGTTGGCGACTTCTACAGAGGTTCATTGATGTTTTATGCTTTTCCATCTTGGAACAGACAACACCTGATCTCCTCAAAGGTCAACAAGAGCTGTCACAACAAACACACGAAGAGACCGCCAAGCAGATATTATTCAATTACCTCAAAGATGGGTGAGTTCCCAGGAAACTATCCAGTTCTTTTCAAACTTTTTTGAAACATTGTTCAACAAAGCTTTGCATTCATTCCCTTTAGCAAAAACACAACCTCAGAGTAACGTGTAGACGATTAGTTTAAGTTCAAACTGTGTTTGGCATGGCTTCAAGATTTCTGTGCATTTAAAATCATTAATTAATATTTAGGTTGAACTGATGTGGCACGCAAGTTGTTTTTAGAGATACTTGTCTTAGTATTAAACCCTTATAGGGATATGGATGTGTAGCTCTGTTAGCCTGATGCTAACACCACAAAGGAAACCACAAAAACAACATTGGAGAAAGATTAGTTGATATTTAATAATAAAAGGTTAAAGAATAATATTGTGGTGGGCTTATTATTATGAAAATTTAATTGTTCAGTGCGGATGTAATTTAATTGAAGCTTCTTCAATACACCATACTCTTGTGGGTTTATTTTCTTTTCCTTGTCCAGCAGTATAATTATCTCCTCCTTAAGTCACTGGTTCATTAACTACTGACTCCCTGTGTGATTCACCTAGTGGAATTAAGGGAGTGTGTGTGTATATGTGTCTGTGTGTGTGTGTGTGGAGTCAGGAGTCTCCTTCTTAACCATGGCTAACATTCCACTGCTGCTGGTTTCCTGTTGATTTTGCTCCAGTCCTTCAAAGGTTCAGCTCCGATCACTTCACACACTCCTTCACACACTTCACCAGTATCATATTCTTCAGGTTCCGCCCTTGCAGCATTCCTCGTGTGCCCCGGGAGGAAAGATGAAGTCGAGAGATTATAACCAAACGAGGATCAGATGCACAGATTCAGTGATGTGAAATCTCATAGTGCGAATGATTCTAATGTGATGCTCATGCAGTTTCTTAATCGAATTCGACAAGAAGTTTTAGAGATGTGCTTGAATTTGAGTCCAGTCAAAGATGGTTGTCTTTTAAACGTTATGATTTGATTAGTCGTAGTTTCACGGCTATTATCTCCAGCTCATTTTGAGTTCAGATTGACTTATAAATGCCTTAAATTCGTGAAATACTAAATACCTCCCAGATATCTTTAATGGCTGCTTCATATTAGTCACGCATAGCCGGCAGTAACTTTTCACAGCGCTGTATCTTCATGAACAGATTCAGAGATGCAAAACAAGGTAACAGTTTTGTTTCTAGTCGTTTTGCGTAACACAGTCCCCTACAAAGTGACATCACGAAACTGTCATTAAATATAGCTGTGTGTGTGTGTGAGCAGGTTTCTGGAATGCAGACACACAGCTTGATTTCTGCCTCCGTGACTATAACCTAATGTTGTGTAATTTTTCTCTGAAGCTTTACCTCTTTGCATATTCAGCACAGGCACATTCTCAGGCATGTGTTCGGTCACTGGTGGGTGGGGTAGTTGGGGTGGGCAGGTCAGGGGTGACACATCAAAGCCAAGCACGGTGCCCTCTCAGCGCAGGCTACGAGCCAGGCTTTTTTTTTTTTTTTCCCCTTTCCCAGAAATGTCAAGGATTAAACTCTGCTCTACTTCATTCACACACATGTGGAGTTGTTTTTATACCTCATCAACATACGGAGACACACATGTAATATGTGTGTATATAAGTGTACATCTGTCTCTATTATTGCTCACAAGTGTCTGTTGCAGATTAGTCATGTTTTTTAACTGGTTTTCCTACAAAGTCAGGACCAAACTGCCTTAAACATGAATGTTTCATGTTTGCAAATGCTTTGAGAAGAAAGAACAGGGAGAATATTGCTTATTTTTCAGAGTATTTTGAATTAAAGTGTTCTTTTTTTTCCCTCAGAAGTAGTGACAGTGACGACACGACGAAAAGGAAGGTGAACTTGGTGTTTGAGAAGATCCAAACGCTGAAGTCCCGGGCTGCGGGGGGCGTGCAGCCGGACAACAAAGTGAGCCCTTGTTATGTTGTGGTAATTGGTTGCAGCAAAGAGCTAATACTATGAGCTCCTTATCCACCGGCCGTCCACTCAGAGCAGCTTTGGACAGAGCAGAGAAAAAGCTGCCGCTGTATTTACCCAGCACTGTGCTCACGGCTAATGTTTAAACATGTGCGTGCTGAAGGAGAAAGCACATGGGTACAAACATTAACGCTCAGTGCTCGCTGCCAGGATATCTGTCTCTCTCTCTCTCTCTCTCTCTCTCTCTGTGTCTATCTGTGTGTCTATATCTCTCTATCTCTCTCTCTGTGTCTATCTCTCTCTCTCTCTGTGTGTGTCTATCTCTGTCCTCTCTCTGTCTCTCTCTCTCTCTCTCTGTGTCTATCTGTGTGTCTATATCTCTCTATCTCTCTCTCTGTGTCTATCTCTCTCTCTCTCTCTCTCTGTGTGTGTCTATCTCTGTCCTCTCTCTGTCTCTCTCTCTCTCTCTCTCTGTGTCTATCTGTGTGTCTATATCTCTCTATCTCTCTCTCTGTGTCTATCTCTCTCTCTCTCTCTGTGTGTGTCTATCTCTGTCCTCTCTCTGTCTCTCTCTCTCTCTCTCTCTCTCTCTCTCTCTGTGTCTATCTGTGTGTCTATATCTCTCTATCTCTCTCTCTGTGTCTATCTCTCTCTCTCTCTCTCTCTGTGTTTCTCTGTCTCTGTCTCTCTCTCTTTCTGTCTGTCTGTTTCTCTCTGTGTTTCTCTCTGTCTCTGTTTCTCTCTCTCTCTGTCTTTCTCTCTGTCTCTGTCTCTCTGTGTGTTTCTCTCTCTCTCTCTCTCTCTCTCTCTGCGTCTCTCTCTCTCTCTCTCGTGCCAAGAAAAATGATCTCCCCCTCACACACTTGCCAAAGTGCAAAAGAAAAAAAATACTGCATTTGAGCTCTTTGAAATCAAAGCAAATAATATGTACAAGAAAATATTTGCCAATACGCATTAAACATGTCTACAGAGTACATAAAACATAGATCACTCCATTATAAAACAAGATTATATGGGTCAAGAAGCTGTGGTATTCTGTATAGACTAAGGCTGCATTAAATACTGTGGATTAACTAATGTAAACAAGCCAGCCTTTCTTTGTGTATGCTAATTACATATAACCGTCTCCCACCAGTCTCCAGACCTCTCAGCCCAGGCCAAAGCCCTGCAGGAGCAGAAGGTGGACCTGGAGAATGAGGTTTCTCATCTCAAACAGCAGCTGGAGGAGGAAAGCAAGGTATTTCAGCCCAGACTTTATCCAGAACACCTCAGATATTCAAAGCAAGCCTTAAAGCAGAAATGTAGAGCATTAGTCATTTAAAAATCTATGCTGAAGCTTCTGTGCCTCATCAACTTCACCGCAGCCTCCTGGACAGCTCGGTTTAACCTCGTGCGTTAGCATCCTCCCGTCTGGTGGAAATCCCCCTCAGGAGGAGTAATCATATTAAACAATTACTGGGTTTTTTTTAAAGACGGAGCCAAAAAAAAGCCACGGTTTCTCAGACAGTCTGAGTTCGTTCAGCCTCTAGTGGGAGGAGAACTTTACTATTGTGGCTCTGTACTAATTTAGGCGGCACGGTGGCGCAGCAGGTAGTGTCGCAGTCACACAGCTCCAGGGGCCTGGAGGTTGTGGGTTCGATTCCTGCTCCGGGTGACTGTCTGTGAGGAGTTTGGTGTGTTCTCTCTGTGTCTGCGTGGGTTTCTTCCGGGTGACTGTCTGTGAGGAGTGTGGTGTGTTCTCTCTGTGTCTGCGTGGGTTTCTTCCGGGTGACTGTCTGTGAGGAGTTGGTGTGTTCTCTCTGTGTCTGCGTGGGTTTCTTCCGGGTGACTGTCTGTGAGGAGTGTGGTGTGTTCTCTCTGTGTCTGCGTGGGTTTCTTCCGGGTGACTGTCTGTGAGGAGTGTGGTGTGTTCTCTCTGTGTCTGCGTGGGTTTCTTCCGGGTGACTGTCTGTGAGGAGTGTGGTGTGTTCTCTCTGTGTCTGCGTGGGTTTCTTCCGGGTGACTGTCTGTGAGGAGTTGGTGTGTTCTCTCTGTGTCTGCGTGGGTTTCTTCCGGGTGACTGTCTGTGAGGAGTGTGGTGTGTTCTCTCTGTGTCTGCGTGGGTTTCTTCCGGGTGACTGTCTGTGAGGAGTTGGTGTGTTCTCTCTGTGTCTGCGTGGGTTTCTTCCGGGTGACTGTCTGTGAGGAGTGTGGTGTGTTCTCTCTGTGTCTGCGTGGGTTTCTTCCGGGTGACTGTCTGTGAGGAGTGTGGTGTGTTCTCTCTGTGTCTGCGTGGGTTTCTTCCGGGTGACTGTCTGTGAGGAGTGTGGTGTGTTCTCTCTGTGTCTGCGTGGGTTTCTTCCGGGTGACTGTCTGTGAGGAGTTGGTGTGTTCTCTCTGTGTCTGCGTGGGTTTCTTCCGGGTGACTGTCTGTGAGGAGTGTGGTGTGTTCTCTCTGTGTCTGCGTGGGTTTCCTCCCGCAGTCCAAAAACACACGTTGGTAGGTGGATTGGCGACTCAAAGGTGACCGTAGGTGTGAGTGTGTGAGTGAATGTGTGTGTGTGTGTTGCCCTGTGAAGGACTGGTGCCCCCTCCAGGGTGTATTCCTGCCTTGCGCCCAATGATTCCAGGTAGGCTCTGGACCGCCCGCGACCCTGAACTGGATAAGAGTTACAGATAATGAATGAATGAATGTACTAATTTACTGTAAACACATGTGGTATTCTTAGATGTTTTATTTAATGTTACAATGGTTAAAGTTGCAATATGGCAATGGTGTTTATTAGATGTGTAATGCCTACTCCTATCTGTGACATGAGAGCCCTCATTAATGTTTCCGTGATCTATAAAACGTTCTCATTGTTGTCTCTCTTTTATTTGCAGAAGCAGAAGGTTTTGAGTGAGGCTCAGCAGAAGGCTGGTGCTGGACTGAAGGATCTGCAGAAAGAGATCGATCTGAGTCAAGCCGAGTGCAGCAGACTGAGGGACAAACTGAACAAAACCGAGGCAGACCTACACACCACGCTGGAGGAGTAAGACACACCCCGATTCCCTCAGAAAAAGCCTCTGTGTAAACATGAGTAAATAACGATCCCTGGAGAGCAGGAGTGAAGTCTGGGGTTATTAATGAGCCATGTGTTGAATGGCTGTGACAGGTCTCCGTGGCCCTGCAAACAGGAGTGTTTTACTTCCTGTGTTTTCTGTCTCTTTGCTATAATGGCTTGTCTGTTCAGAAGATTAGTTGAGTAGTATTCTCCTGCAGGGTTTTGCAGGTGGTGTATCTGAGATTACTGCCCCAGGTGGACACGAGTGCAGGTGTGAGTGCTGAAAAGACTGTTAATAGTTAATGAGCTGCAAGTACTCACTCAGTGGCCGGTCAGATATGATTCAGTGCACAGGTGTTCTTAGTGTTTGTGTACGTGCATATGTGTGTGTGTGTGAATTCAAAACTGAAAACAGGATTATACAACAATATCAGAAGCACAGGACTTGGTAAAGAGCTCTTACGTTTTTAAAAGCTGGATCTTTTTAAAAGCAATCTCATCTAGATCAGACTTAGAGCTGGAGAGAGCACCACACCTGACACAGTCAGATAAACAGCACCGTGCTTTCTTAAAATCTTAAAAACATTGTCTTCTGTGAGATGACACTAGAGGCAGTGTGGGTCTGAAAGGATGTGGAGCCATCAAGATGTCATTACAAAGAAAAGGAAATGGATAAAAAGGAAACAGATGCACAGTTGATATATTTTCTTTGTAGCTCTTTGTCTGAAAAAAGGGTGAAATTGTATATTGACTTGTGTGTGTGTGTGTAAGACTCTTCCAGGTGAAGATGGAGAGAGAGCAGTATCAGTCAGAGATCAGGGATTTGCAGGACCAGCTCTCAGAGATGCATGATGAGCTGGATGGAGCCAAGCGCTCGCAGCTGGACAGTGCAGAGCAGGAGTCCATGATGGAGGTAACTCACACACTTCAGCATACAGAGACCGTGTCAGACACAAGTTAGCTTTTTTTTAAAAAAAAAAAACTTATTAGCATTGGGCAATCTGTGTATCTGAATCACCCAGTTCCCTCAGATCTGATTAAAGTCTATCTGATGTGGACTAATTTTGAAATTTCTTTTACCTAAAATATAACACAAAATCAAATATGCTGCTATTTACATTGTGTCAAAATGGTATAACGCAAACGGTGGGCAGCACGGTGGTGCAGCAGGTCGTGTTGCAGTCACGCAGGTTGAGAGTTCGAGTCCCGCTCCGGGTGACTGTCTGTGAGGAGTGTGGTGTGTTCTCCCTGTGTCTGCGTCGGTTTCCTCTAGGTGACTGTCTGTGAGGAGTGTGGTGTGTTCTCCCTGTGTCTGCGTGGGTTTCCTCCAGGTGACTGTCTGTGAGGAGTGTGGTGTGTTCTCCCTGTGTCTGCGTGGGTTTCCTCCGGGTGACTGTCTGTGAGGAGTGTGGTGTGTTCTTCCTGTGTCTTCGTGGGTTTTCTCCGGGTGACTGTCTGTGAGGAGTGTGGTGTGTTCTCCCTGTGTCTGCGGGGGTTTCCTCTGGGTGACTCTCTGTGAGGAGTGTGGTGTGTTCTCCCTGTGTCCGGGTGACTGTCTGTGAGGAGTGTGGTGTGTTCTCCCTGTGTCTGCGGGGGTTTCCTCCGGGTGACAGTCTGTGAGGAGTGTGGTGTGACTCAAAAGTGAATGTGTGAGTGTGTGTCGCCCTCAAAGGACTGGCGCCCCCTCCAGGGTGTATTCCTGCCTTGTGCCCAATGATTCCAGGTAGGCTCCGGACCCACCACTACCCTGAACTGGATAAGGGTTACAGACAATGAATGAATTAATACACATGGTCCAGAATGACCTCAGGTTTTAAATAGTGGCTAGTAATATATGTTTTTCTTTGGTAGTTTGGGATCTACTTTTATAGACAGCCACTGGATATTCAATTCTTTGAAAATTTTCATTGTAAATGAGTACATTTATTATATTGGTCAGTGGTTTTACAGACAACTCCTGACCTCCGGCTGTTCCTAAGTTGATGATGAAGATGATGTCTCCTCCTCCTCAGGAGCTGATGCAGATAAAGCTGGACCTGCAGGATGTCCTGGTGGCTAAAGAAGAGCAGGAGGAGGTGCTGAGGAGGCGCGAGAGGGAGCTGACTGCTCTGAAAGGAGCCCTGAAGGAAGAGGTGTCCTCTCACGATCAGGAGGTGGACAGACTGAAAGAGCAGTACCAGAAAGATCTGCGGAAATTACAGGCCTCCGTGGACGAGGCTAAACAGGTAACATTCGGTCACGTCGTGCATTATACAGTCGCACAAATCTTTAGTTCTTTATTCTTTGTCTCTCACTTGCTCTGCCTTTCTCTTGTCATTGTTCCCCTCTCGCTCTTACTTTCCCTCTCTGCAGTATCTTTTTACACCTTTCTGTTTTATTTTTGGTTTGATCCTTTTACTCCTTTATCTTGATCTTTCTTACGCTGTCTCTACCTCCCACACTTTTCTTTCTTTCATTCACTTTCTGTATTTCTCTCGAGCTGTCGTTTGCCCTTTTGTTTTGCTCTCTCTTTCTCTTTCTCTTTCTCTCTCTCTCTCTATTGATGTCCCCAGGCGTCAGTGTGTTGTATCTATGTAAAACAGCTCTGTGTGCAGGATATTGACATGAAGAGAAAGGAGTTCTCACTTCAGTGTCAGCGTTGAACTGTTTTACACTGCGTGTGTTTTCCCTCGGGTTCATGTGTGTAACAGACAGGAGAAACCCAGGGGGATTCAGCTATGTGCTCTACAGCAGTCCCTCTGTTCATTTAATGCTGACAGTAGACGCAACATGACAAAGATGCACTTGATGAATGATTGAAAGTGACAGCTAAGTCCTTCACAGCTGATGATGGAGAGACTAGGGTTGAATGATGGCCAGGTAACTGTCATATGAAGGAGTAGATGTATGTGAATTAAACAACATAAGCACTTGTAAACGAGAGAGAGAGAGAGAGAGAGAGAGAGAGAGAGAGATGAGAGATGAGAGAGAGAGCAAGGAAGAGAGGGAAAGAGAGAGAGATGAGAGAGCAAGAAAGAGAAGTGAGGGAGAGAGATGAGAGAGCGCAAGAAAGAGGTGAGGGTGAGAGAGAGATGAGAGAGTGAGGGAGAGAGAGATGAGAGAGTGAGGGAGAGAGAGATGAGAGATGTGAGGGAGAGAGAGATGGGAAAGTACAAGAAAGAGGTGAGGGAGAGAGAGAAAGAGAGAGGGCGAGTGAGAGATTGAGAAAGAGGCAGGGGGTGTTTTGTGTTGTCTGCTGTGGTAGAAATGTCCTGTTTGTACAGGGTGGGGCTCCTCATGTCCTGAATGGAGCTTTCCTCTTGCTGTGCCCCCCCCAAGGGCTGAGATCACTTCCTGTCCAGCAACAAAAGCACTTCCTGGCCATAGGATGCAGTTTTTTGTCTGATGTTCAGTGGTGTGTTAGGAAGTTAAACATAATAACAGGACTCAGAAGAGGTGCCTCATTTACTGCCTCATTGTTGTTTTGTTGTTGTAATGAACACATTCACAAACCACTGCCTTTGTTTCTGAAAGGGGTTTTGTTTAAAGACACTGGTGTCACAACTCGGATTAGTTTAATATTAAAAAATGGGTTCTATGCTTTCTTTTGGATTTTTGCCCTGAGGTTAACTAATGTTTTTGTCATGGTCGCATACACCAGTAGCATAATTAAACAGGCTGCCTTTGTTACTGTGCTAAGACCACTGTATGTAGACACACACACACACACACACACACAGAATAAGAATGGAACAGAAAGGCTCTGGGCCTGTGTTTGTGTGTGTTGGTGTTGGTTATTGAGCGGTTGCTCTCTGTGGCTCTGTTAGCAGTGATAGGTCGGCCCCATGCAGAGAAGAACGCTGTAAAATGGAGCACTAAATCACCTTCTCTGCTGCTTAATTGCAGTGGCAGGCCGTCACTAATCTAATGGGGCACTGATGGGGAGACTCGCTGCCCTCGGTCGTTCTGTTTTTCATTGTTCTCTCTCTCTCTCTCTCCCTTTCTCTCTCTCTCTCTCTCTCTCTCTCTCTCCTCACTTGTTCTGAGTTGCATTGTAACTGCATGAGGATGGTACAAAAGTACAAAGTGGGTCAGTTTGTTGACAAACGTCCAAGAGCTGAGTACAGTGCACCCTCACGCATCACGGTGCCAGAAAGCATTCTTTACACAGCACCATCAAATAAACATTTAAACTCTGTCTTTAGGGAACTCAAATAACTCTTTGTGCCACGTTTATGGAGGGGCAGGGCCTTCATACACAGAAGCAGTAATTATATAAATGACTTAATAGTTCCTTTTCTGTGACCTAAAGGGCAGTGATCTAGTATAAGCTCTGTCGTCCAGATTGTTCCAGAAGGACTGCAGGTGAAGTCATGGGGGTCCGGTGCAGTGTGCGCTGGCCCTAGGCCATGTGTTTGTGTACCTTCTGTAGCCGAGGCTGAGGTCACCCTGCTGTTTGGGAAATGAACAGTCCCAGTGGACGCAGTGTGTTTCCTCGGCTGATGATAGCACTGCTCTTCTGAACTCTTCCATGAGGCAGTGGTTTAAGAGGATAGTCGGGGGGTTGGAAGAAATGAGGAGTAAGGGTGAGAAAATGGTAGGAATGGGAGGAGAAGAGATGGAGAGACAGGAAAAGAAGAAAGGAAAGAACAAGATGGACAGCACCTTGGGAAATACAGCCCTGATCTGGTCATTGTTCAGCTTCCTCTCTTAATATTGTCCTTCCCCAGATCAGTGCTTCACAGTGTCTACTGCAGCTAGGTTTATTTTACCGTAACCCTCATGTAACAAATGTGTTGACATTTTTAAATAGAAACCTCTGATTTAGGAATGAAGCACATTTCAATGCAACCAATTGGAACAGAGCTAATTTACATATATCACTTTTAAATTAACACTAGGTAGTATTTATATTACAATTACAGCTGTCTGTGAGGAGTGTGGTGTGTTCTCCCTGTGTCTGCGTGGGTTTCCTCCGGGTGACTGTCTGTGAGGAGTGCGGTGTGTTCTCCCTGTGTCTGCGTGGGTTTCCTCCGGGTGACTGTGTTAGGAGTGTGGTGTGTTCTCCCTGTGTCTGCGTGGGTTTCCTCCGGGTGACTGTCTGTGAGGAGTGTGGTGTGTTCTCCCTGTGTCTGCGTGGGTTTCCTCCGGGTGACTGTGTTAGGAGTGTGGTGTGTTCTCCCTGTGTCTGCGTGGGTTTCCTCCGGGTGACTGTCTGTGAGGAGTGTGGTGTGTTCTCCCTGTGTCTGCGTGGGTTTCCTCCGGGTGACTGTGTTAGGAGTGTGGTGTGTTCTCCCTGTGTCTGCGTGGGTTTCCTCCGGGTGACTGTCTGTGAGGAGTGTGGTGTGTTCTCCCTGTGTCTGCGTGGGTTTCCTCCGGGTGACTGTCTGTGAGGAGTGTGGTGTGTTCTCCCTGTGTCTGCGTGGGTTTCCTCCGGGTGACTGTCTGTGAGGAGTGTGGTGTGTTCTCCCTGTGTCCGCGTGGGTTTCCTCCGGGTGACTGACTGTGAGGAATAATCTGAATAATCATTATGCTCATACCAACATGTTCTGTATTCATGTAACAAATGTGTTCACATTTTTAAATAGAAACCTCTGATTTAAGGAACCAATCGGAACAGAGCTAATTTACATATATCACTTTTAGGTGGGTACTACTAGGTAGTATTTATATTACAATTACAGCTTCAAAATCACTGGCCTGAAAAAGGGACAATAAGAGTCTCTGTTGTTGCTACTTCAGGCTAAGCACTGCAGAAACTGCACTATGTAACATTTCTAGGAACCCACCCTGGGACAGACATTTAAGGATACACACCACTTTAAGAATAATTTAAAAGTCTTGAGTTTGCTTTTCAAACTTTTATTTGGCTGCACTTCTCATGGGATTGTGGAGGACACCTGTCTTTTTCAGATGCTCAGTAAGAATGAAAACGGCGTTGTGTAATCACCTTTGTTTTATCTCCTGTTTTCTGTATCACTGTCCCCCACTGAACGATGGTAAATAGGTCATGATGGGGTTACCGCAGGGCTCAGGCAAGCTATAGCAGTGAACTGAATTCTTCTTCCCATTGTTCTGGGTGCGCGGCATGGCCGATGTGTTCAGGGCTCTTTACTGCTGAGGGTCCCAGCAGACCCCCGGAGAGCTCAGTGGAGCCATAGCTTTGGGAGGATTAAGAATAGAGCTAAAAACTGAGGACTTCCCCTTGAACTCCCAATGAGTTTGACCTCGCTGGCAGTAGATTAAAAAGCAGCAGAGTGGGGAATAATTCACATGGCCTGCGTGCTGCTGGAGGGGACTGGAGTAAAGCCAAGATGTCTCAGTTCTAATGAAAGAGGCTGCAATGCCTCTGATGGACTGGACGGTTGTGTCTTGTGCTGGCTTAGTATCACAGGCTTGTTTTTGCTTCTTCTGTTTAGCTTTTGATACTGATCCTCTCAAACTGTTTAAAGACTCGATGATTATGAACAATTAATAGCATTGGCTTTATTCTCTGAGCCGTTGTTTTGTGTGCGTTCATTAGAAATCAGTCGGAAATCAACGATTTAAGTTGTATTTATATATTTTAATATATTTTATCGTGTGTAAGTAATATATAGAAGAGGTCAGTAGAGGTCTTTACAATCTCTGCAGCTCAGTACAGCACAAACGTCTGTTTTCAAGACTTGATTCAGCATTTCTATCAATCCACTCTCCAATGACCATGTAGTCCAATAGCCCTATAGTTAATTACAATACCTGGAGTGGAACTCGATGCTCCTGAAAGGTTTGGGGTTCTGAGGCCCTCAGACAGTGTGTTTGACTACACTAAAGGCCTTGTCCTTTCAGGCGTGTGTGAGGCCCTTTAGAGAGCCCTGATACCTGCGCTCTGGAGGAGCCCAAACCATGACCCGGTGGCTCAGCTTGGCACCAACAGAGTGCTTCTCTTTCACCGGTAGGTTCTCTTCCAGGGTCTCGGAGCAGACAAGCTGATTCCTGAAGACTTAAGCTCACTGGAAAGAGGCCAGTGGCTCTCAAGCAGCGCTCCTTCATTTCCAGAGTGAGCGCTTCTCCTCGTGTCTATGAGGCTTTTGTTCTGAGGGAGGCTATTGTAATGCATACGGCAGGAGGAAGAAACAGACCGAGGCTTTTGTGGAGGCTCGGAGTGAAGCTTGAGCTTGTGCAACTGCTGCTGCTGCGGCCGCCACCGTCAAGGACCGAGCACTGTGTGAGCACCTGATAAAGTTTCCAGTGGCCGAGCCGCCTTCTGACCTGACGCTTTTACCTTTATCTGTGTCATGAACTTTCCCGTGCTTTTGTTGAACCGAGTGCTTGGTTCAGTAGAGAGTGGGGGACGTCTGAACACTGGAGCTACAGGTTGGTGCGCTGACGTTTGATGTAATCTGTGGCCCAACGCACATTTTTTGGATTGGTGTTAAATAAGGATTCACCCAAGATTTCGTTATATCTCTTTAATTAATATGTTTATAGCTAAGAAAATAATTTTTATAATAATAATAATAATTTTTTTATTTTAAATGATTATTTGTAGGGCGGCACGGTGGCGCAGCAGGTAGTGTCACAGTCACACAGCTCCAGGGACCTGGAGGTTGTGGGTTCGATTCCCGCTCCAGGTGACTGTCTGTGAGGAGTGTGGTGTGTTCTCCCTGTGTCTGAGTGGGTTTCCTCCGGGTGACTGTCTGTGAGGAGTGTGGTGTGTTCTCCCTGTGTCTGTGTGGGTTTCCTCCGGGTGACTGTCTGTGAGGAGTGTGGTGTGTTCTCCCTGTGTCTGTGTGGGTTTCCTCCGGGTGACTGTCTGTGAGGAGTGTGGTGTGTTCTCCCTGTGTCTGTGTGGGTTTCCTCCAGGTGACTGTCTGTGAGGAGTGTGGTGTGTTCTCCCTGTGTCTGCGTAGGTTTCCTCCGGGAGACTGTCTGTGAGGAGTGTGGTGTGTTCTCCCTGTGTCTGAGTGGGTTTCCTCCGGGTGACTGTCTGTGAGGAGTGTGGTGTGTTCTCCCTGTGTCTGTGTGGGTTTCCTCCAGGTGACTATCTGTGAGGAGTGTGGTGTGTTCTCCCTGTGTCTGCGTGGGTTTCCTCCGGGAGACTGTCTGTGAGGAGTGTGGTGTGTTCTCCCTGTGTCTGCGTGGGTTTCCTCCGGTTTCCTCCCACAGTCCAAAAACACACGTTGGTAGGTGGATTGGCGACTCAAAAATGTCCGTAGGTGGGTGGGTGGGTGTGTGTGTTGACTGGCGCCCCCTCCAGGGTGTATTCCCTCCTTGCGCTCAATGATTCCAGGTAGGCTCTGGACCCACCGCGACCCTGAACTGGATAAGCACTTACAGATAATGAATGAATGTTTATTTGTAGCGAAACTTCGCAAATTGGACTAGTTTACAAGGGTGGTGTTCTTTATGACATAAATGAAGCCATTATAAAGCTGTAATAAATGGATAATGGGGATTAACATTAAAATAAGGCACATTTTCAGCTATTTCTTCTTTGTCTTGAGGCACATTTGTATCAAAACCAGACTCAATTCAAAAGATATATTTTCAGAATAATTTCTCCCAAAGGAGAGTTGCCTTTCCCTGTCTACCGTGTCCTTGCCGGTGTAAAATGAAGTGTGAGAAGTTCCTCTTACTTATCACTAGCCTCAAGGTTGTCCATGTTCACATAAGGACGCAGCACAGTGAAGGACAGACTGTTCTTCACTGAGATTAGTGTAATACTGCGATGTTTACTTTGTTATGCAGAAGTAACATTTCAGTGTTCTTTGTAATAATACTTCAGCCTTGTGTTTGTGTGTATTGAGGTTTAATCAGGACATTTCTGAATAATTTGGCAGAGCCGTTTAATCTAAAACAGGCTTCTACCCATCTCTCAAAATATCTGCAGAGTGAAATGTGAAGGTCTGATGTGAGATTCTCAGTTCTAGAGAAAGTGGTCTGAGTCAGAATTGTTTAAAAAGAAGGTGATATGAACCAGGCGTCTGATGAGATTAATGTTTGTAAAAGCTACAGCACAGACACTTATTACATGAAGTAAACACAGTGACCCCTGCAGCATATAACCACCAATGAACCATTTTAAATCACACCACTATGAATGGCTCAGTGACAAAATTATGCAGGAATAAATTTAAATCGAAAGGAGTGTGGTGTGTTCTCCCTGTGTCTGTGTGGGTTTCCTCCGGGTGCTCCGGTTTCCTCCCAAAGTCCTAAAAACAGTTTGTAGGTGGATTGGCGACTCAAAGTATCCGTAGGTGTGAATGTGCGAGTGTGTGTGTTGCCCTGTGAAGGACTGGTGCCCCCTCCAGGGTGTATTCCCACCTTGCGCCCAATGATTCCAGGTAGGCTCTGGACCCACCGCGACTCTGAACTGGATAAGGGTTACAGATAATGGAATGAATGAATGAATTTTAAATGGTTTGAGCTCCCCTTTAAAGGGAGTGTTAGTAATTTTGCAAAACAAATGATCATCGTATGATAAATAGTGTGATAGAGAATAGTATGATTTTATGGTTAAATAGTCACCATCAATTTCATGAATATGTCTTGTTTTGATAGAAACAGTCAAAAACAACAAGACCGTAACTTCCTTTGTGACGGTCGGTGGATTCCTGTTATAATCATGAGTACAGTGTCCCTTAGCAAAATAAGCATCTGTGTGTGTGGACTGTGTGTGGATTGTGTGTGTGATATGGACTTTTCAAATGACTGGAGTCCAGTGGGTGTAAGGGGTGGTGGTTTTATTATTATTATTAAACTAGTTTTAAAATATGATGAGAGATGGAATGAGTGACACGGCTCTAATGCGGCGTAATCCACTACAGAGAACTACAGCATACTACAGACCTGTGATTAAAAATACATTTGCCCTCAGTTCACCCGGGCTTTCTGATATTTCCTCCACAGATTATTTCTTTTCCATCTGAGCTTTGATGATTTGAGAGTGGATTAAAGCAGATTTTGCTTGTTGAGGTGCTGTGGTGCGTGTGAAAGCGAAGGGGACTGTGGCGGCGGCGGTGTGTTTGTGTGTGTGTGTGTGACAGGTTTATTGTGGCTGTTCTGTGATTGGAGGATATTGTAAACCTCATTGTTGAAGGCCCTTGGCTGTGTGTGTGTGGGTGTGATGGAGTGTTTTTGACCTGAAAGAAACTTCAGTAAAACTGCTGTGATTGTGATTAAGAGCAGCTCCTGATTCAGGGTCGATGCTGAGCTTTTATCAAACCCTTACAGAGAAGTCTGTTAATACGGCTCCAGATAAAACAGCACGGGAGTGGAGTAGAGAGCCCTTCAGACCTGAGAGCGGCGCAGGAGCACACAGACACTCCTCAATCTCCTCTCCTCTCGTTCTCCTCTCCTTTTTTTTTTTACTGTTTCTAACGTTCCACTCAAACATTTCATTCATTTCACCCCCCCCCCACACACACACACACTCTGCTTCTCTCTTTCTCTTATCTTTCGGTCTTTCTCTCTCTCTCATTTCTTTTTATCTATCACTTACACTCTGTCTCACTTCCCTCCTTTCTTTTCTGTTTGTTTATTTCTATCTTTTTCTTTTCTTTCTTTCTTTCTTTTGTTTGTTTGTTTCTATCTTTCTTTTTCTTTTTTCTTTCTTTCTTTCGTTTGTTTGTTTCTATCTTTCTCTTTCTTTTTCTTTTCTTTCATTTTCTTTTCTTTCTTTCGTTTGTTTGTTTGTTTCTATTGTTCTCTTTCTTTTTCTTTCTTTCTTTCTTTCTTGTGCTTTTTCTTTTTTGCCTTTCTGTCTTTGTCACATTAACAAATGAACAAAGGACATATTTCCAGGAATCGTTTTTGTATCAAAGCTTCGTTTGAATCGACACATCATCACTGTGTTGTATCCTAACTATGTGAATCACTGTAAACCTACTGTTAAGAGATGAGGACTCTTAATTCCTCATATTAGACTCTAAACCTCTGTGGGTAGATGAGAGGAAAGATGGCCGTTTACTGAGATCAACAAAAACCTCCTTTCAGGTCGGCTCTGTGTTGGAGAATTCTTTGCCGGACGCTTGGTGACTGTGGATGAAAGGTCATGCGGCTACATTGTTTAGAAGTATTCGGTGTGTGTGTGTGTGCTTGATTAGAAAATGGTGAGATGATAAAGGTAATATCATGTTAATGGGGATTTGATGAGCACGGTTCCACTGGAGCCCTTTCAGGAAGGCAGTGTGTATTTAGGCACTGTTGATGGTGTGTGTGGAAACCAACGTGATGCACCACTGCACTTCTGACGCGGTTGATCAAAACACCGGTCTCCATGGCAGCGTGCTGACCTGTACCACTGTCCTCTTTAGTGTTACACTTATTCACACAAATGCAGCGTGCAGCTTTAATAACACTAACTCAAGCGTTCTCACTAGAGCTTCAAAAAAAGACTCCATGGCTGCTTTCACTGTTAGCATTCATTATTTGACGGACCCACTCCCTTGATGACACGGAGCTGGTGTGGAGACACCACACTCCTAAGCCCCTACCTCTCGACCTGTGTGGGATAGGGGAGAGTCTGTAGTGAATTAGGAAGTTTAGTTAATGATCTGTCTCCATGCCGTGTGACGTTTACGACCTAATGAGCGAGAGAGAGAGAGACACAGAGAGCGAGAGAGAGAGACACAGAGCGAGAGAGGGAGAGCTGGGTGAGGTACATCAGGACCTTTTGATCATAATCACAACCGTCATAAATCTTTGCTTTTAATGAGAACCTACTGCATTAGTGTGAAAAGCAGAATGTAGATTACAGACACTCACACAAACAGGTTTGTTTTCATGTCGTATCAGGACATAGGTTGACTAAAGGTTATAGACTGTATTATATACTAACGTGTTTCAGCCTTTATCAGGGTTAAACGAAATGGAGAAACAACACCATCCCCATTTTAAATACAGGGGGGTCCTCGACTTACGACGTTGATCCGTTCCTACGCCGCGTCGTAAACCGATTTTCGGTGTAAGTCGGAACATACGTACACACTGTACGTAAATAACATACTGTAAGCACTTATCCTATCCTAACACCTATCCTCCTCGGTCCCGAGCCGCGTAACCGTGTATTCTCAAAAGCACTCATCGTAAATGATATTATAAGTGATCATAAATTCAATGTTTTCTGTCTCACGGAAACGTGGGTTAAACCAAATGAATATTTAGCACTAAATGAAGCCACCCCCCTAGGCTATAATTATGCACATAGCCCAAGAATATCAGGCAAAGGAGGTGGAGTATGTGTAATTTACCAAAATACCCTAGAAATTAGTCTTAAACAATGTGACACCTTCTCTTCTTTTGAGGTTCTCTCCACTATTATTACAAATCCGGTCACAAAAAAGGACGCATTTTTATTATGCAACATTTACAGACCACCAGGGCCTTACTTAGAATTTCTGAAAGAATTCAGCGATTTTGCTACAAACCTAGCGGTGTGCAATCATAAAGTTATAATTGTAGGAGATTTCAATATCCATTTTGAGAAGGAAAGTGACCCACTAAAAAAGGCATTTACCTCAATCTTAGACTCTATTGGTATTACTCAAAATGTAACAGGGCCTACACACTACTGCAGCCACACTTTAGACTTAGTTCTGACACTAGGTCTTAACATTGACAAAATTAATATCTTACCGCAATCCTCAGCAATCTCCGATCATTACTTAATTTCATATGAGCTACGTTTTATCCATAATATATGTAAGAACCCTCGCTATTCTACAAGGCGTATAATAAAACCATCTACCGCCCTACAATTTATAGAAAACCTACCAGAACTATCGACCCCAGTTCCAACTCCATCAGACCAAATGGACCTAGATGTACTAACTGATTACCTAGAAAATACCTGTCGATCTACTTTAGAAAAGGTAGCACCACTTAAACATAAAAGTATAAGACAGAAAAAGCTCGCACCATGGTATAACGATAAGACCCGTACTTTAAAACAAACATTACGAAAACTAGAGCGGAAATGGCGATCAACCAAGCTTGAAGTGTTCCATTCTGCCTGGAAGGACAGCCTTATAGAGTATAGAAATGCCCTCACTAAAGCTCGCTCAGCATATCTGGCCTCGCTGATCTCCCATAATAAAAATAATCCGAGAGCACTGTTTAGTGTGTTTTCTAGAATTACAAAAAATCAAGCAGGTTCTGAACAACTAATTCCAGCAACTCTCACCAGTAAAGATTTTATGGACTTTTTTAATAATAAAATTGAGAATATTAGACAACAAACTCTAGCCACAGGATCAAATCCATCCTGGCTGCCACCTGATGTGAATGAAATAAAACATAATATAACTGTAAAAGAAAGACTTGAAACCTTTTGCCCACTCCCACAATTAGAACTAGAGAAGATTATCACCTCCGCAAACTGTACAACTTGCACACTTGATGCAATTCCCACAAAGTTGCTCAAAGAAGTACTACCAGCTATTATTGATCCTCTTTTAACTATAGTAAACTCATCGCTTAGTCTGGGCCATGTACCCAAAGCTTTTAAACTAGCAGTTATTAAACCTATGATCAAGAAACCAAATCTTGATGCTAGTACACTGTCTAATTACAGGCCTATTTCTAATTTGCCATTTCTGTCTAAGATCTTAGAAAAAGCTGTGGCCCAACAACTTAGTTCATATCTACATAAGAATCATATATATGAAAAATTCCAATCTGGATTCAGGCAACATCATAGTACAGAGACAGCTCTAGTCAAGATAACAAATGATCTTCTTCTTGCCTCTGATCAAGGCCACGTATCCCTGTTGGTGCTTCTTGACCTAAGCGCAGCCTTCGATACAATAGACCACAATATTCTCATAGAAAGGTTAGAAAACATGGTTGGAATCACAGGGACAGCCCTATTATGGTTTAAATCTTACTTAACGGAACGTTATCAATTCGTAAAAGTAAACAATCTAAATTCAAATTATTCTAAAGTAAGATTTGGAATTCCACAAGGCTCTATTTTAGGACCATTATTATTTACATTATACATGTTACCGCTAGGCACAGTTATAAGAAACCATGACATTAACTTTCACTGTTACGCAGACGACACACAATTGTATATTTCAGCCAAGCCCGATGACAAACACAGATTAAAGAAAATAGAGGACTGTGTAAAAGACGTGAAAGGCTGGATGTTGCGTAATTTCCTCCTCCTAAACAGCAACAAAACAGAGGTCCTGCTTTTGGGTCCAAAAGTGACAAGAAATAAATTATCAGACTTAATTTTAAATCTAGCTAACTTTCCAGTTAAACCTGGTTCAGCAGCAAAAAATCTTGGTGTCATAATTGACCCGGATTTATCATTTGATCAACACATAGGTAGTATCACTAGGACAGCTTTTTTACATCTTCGCAATATTGCTAAGATTAGAAATGCCTTATCCCTCCAGGACGCAGAAACATTAGTACATGCCTTTATTACTTCAAGGCTTGACTACTGTAACGCACTACTGTCAGGATGCACCAGCAGCAATTTAAGAAAACTTCAACTAGTTCAAAATGCTGCAGCTAGGGTCCTCACTAAAACTAGAAAATTTGAACATATCAGCCCAGTTTTATCATCACTTCATTGGCTGCCTGTTAAATTCCGCATTGACTACAAAATTTTGTTATTAACATATAAAGCTCTACATGGGCTTGCTCCTGAATATCTTCAAGATACAATTTCCTATTATGAGCCCCCACGTTCACTCAGATCACAGAATACTGGATTTTTAAATGTTCCCAGAATTCAGAAGGCCTCAGCTGGGGGAAGAGCCTTTTCTTATAAAGCCCCCCAACTCTGGAATGATCTTCCAGAAAATGTTCGGGACTCAGACACAGTCGCAATCTTCAAATGTAGGCTAAAAACTCATTTGTTTAGTTTATCATTTGGTAGCTAATGCTCCCCCATAGATAAAGGCGGCAGATCCGGGGGGTCCATGGACACAGGGAATTATAGTAAACTGAGATGCTGGTGCTGTCGTCCCGCCGTTTCTCGCGATCACTCAGGTTTGTTGACGGTGGAGCGGAGGGATGCCAGTGTTTCAGGATGCTCCCGTGTCTGTGTGTCCTCCTGGTTCTCTCCTTTTAGTTAATGCTGTCATAGTCAGATCTGCCGGAGTCATTAGCCACACTCTGGAAATTTTCATATTTTCTACTTTACAAACACAAAACAGTTCAAAATTAATTCCATCCCTTTACATCTTTCCGAGTAAACGACTGCCCACCTGTCTGTCTGGACACTGATGGATGACTGTCGAGATCCTCCTCCACGCTTCAGACCAGCTGCCCACGCTCCAGCAACCACCAAGTGCCTTGAAGCTGTCCCTACACTGAAGTTCTCATGGACCACTAACTATCATCACCAGTAGATTGACCAGAGGAGGATGGGTCACCCCTTGTGAGCCTTGGTTCCTCCCAAGGTTTCTTCCTCAGCTGGGGGAGTTTTTCCTTGCCACTGTCGCCCCTGGCTTGCTCACTTGAGGGTTTTACATTTGTCTTTACATTTCATGTCAAATCTTGTCTTACTGGAATTCTGTGAAGCTGCTTTGTGACAACATCAGTTGTGAAAAGCGCTATATAAATAAATTTGATTTGATTTATTCTTCCGCCGCGCCGCGAACACCAAACACGAAGTTCACGTTACGACGGAAAACCACTTAAGTCGAAACAAGGCTTTATACAGTAAATGGGAGATGTGTCGTAACCACGGAACATCGTAACTCGGGACTGACGTAACTCCGAGGACCTCCTGTATACGCTGAAATAGAAAGAACAACCAGTGAGAACACTCATTTTATCCAATTTGAAATCAACCAATAGGAAACTATCATATTTTTAAGAGTTTCTCTAGGGAGCTGACACAGAAATGTAGTGCTTTATGTACATTAGGACTCGGTCAGTGCCGTATTTGACCTCCTTCAAAAAGGTCATTGAGTTGTTACTTTTTCAGGATGCATTTTAATTGGCTATCTACACATCATGCCAAAATAGAGTGGGCTTGTGATTGGTCCTTTTGCACGTTAGTCAAGTCCCTTATCCTGCAGTAGTAGGCTGTTCATGGCCACGTTAAGTGGTGATAGGTACCAATATTAGTCTAGTGGGCTGGGTGAGTGTGTTGTACTCGATTAACATTGTGGTATTTCATATTCCCTCAGTCCAGATCGCCTCTATAGAGTGTTGGAGCCTGTACCAGGTGCGCTTGTGTGCGTTTATTGTTATAATTTCTGATCTCAGGTCAGCCCCAGTCTACCAGGCGTCTATAATGTGGTGTAAATAAAGCTTGTTAATTTGAAATTCCTACCCACATAAGCTTTGAGCGTCTATATTTTTTTGCAATGTGGGTTACATATGAACCATAAACAAACCTGTCGTCGAGCCTGTTTCACTGAATTCAGGTTTGTTTTTGTTTTTTCTTGTAGATGTTGGATACTGGTTACAGGATAAAACACAAAGAGCCTCTTTCCCAGAACCAAACTAAGCCTACGCTTAAATTAAAACAGTTTCCATTGCTGATTTGTCGTTAGCCATTGATTAGCAGGTGACTCCAGAACTCATCCCTGCATCCATTTCCTAGTCCAGGATTTAGCCTGGGGCGGCACGGTGGGACAGCAGGTAGGTGTCGCAGTCACACAGCTCCAGGGACCTGGAGGTTGTGGGTTCAATTCCCGCTCCGGGTGACTGTCTGTGAGGAGTGTGGAGTGTTCTCTCTGTGTCTGCGTGGGTTTCCTCTGGGTGACTGTCTGTGAGGAGTGTGGTGTGTTCTCTCTGTGTCTGCGTGGGTTTCCTCCGGGTGACTGTCTGTGAGGAGTGTGGTGTGTTCTCCCTGTGTCTGCGTGGGTTTCCTCCGGGTGACTGTCTGTGAGGAGTGTGGTGTGTTCTCCCTGTGTCTGCGTGGGTTTCCTCCGGGTGACTGTCTGTGAGGAGTGTGGTGTGTTCTCCCTGTGTCTGCGTGGGTTTCCTCCGGGTGACTGTCTGTGAGGAGTGTGGTGTGTTCTCCCTGTGTCCGCGTGGGTTTCCTCCGTGGGTTTCCTCCCACAGTCCAAAAACACACGTTGGTAGGTGTATTGGCGACTCTAATGTGTGGGTGAGTGGGTGGGTCGGTAAAGGACTGGTCCCCCAAGACCAGGAAACACACTGTAAACCGGGACAAGACTTCCCTGATGGAGATTAAGCCTAGCTCTGAGTACAGAAACACTTTGAAAGGAAGTGTAGTCTATAGTTTGCTTAATCCTTGTCCATGAAAGCAGCGTTCATGTAAGCGTTGGTTATAGCAGAGCGTAAATAAAGCACATATTTTTGAAACTGTCAGATGAGAAGCTTCTGATAACAGGGAGATTGTCTTTCCTCATTTCCATGGCTGAACCTGTTGTTTAACATACCTGCATAACTGTTCCACCGGCTTGTCCAGTTTCAGCACAATCCTCACTGTGTGAGAGCTTCCTGTTGTCATCAATGGGATGCAACTGCTTTTTTCTTAACAGCCACCACTACTGCTTGATTAGCATCAGCCTTGACTCATTTTGTGACTGTTTATTGTCCGTGGGGTTTACACAGAGTCGCTCTGAAGCCAGAACACGCCGCACACACACAGTAAAACCTCCAGACTCTGCCCCTCCATTCAGAAGAGCTGGCACTGAGACTTTTAGAGAAAACCCAAAAGCACAGCGGCCAGATCCTGCCTTTACAAACCCACACAGCCGCCAGCCGAGCCCCCCGTGAATACAGAGTTTGATGGTGTTTACAGACTGGTGCTTAACGAGCAGTGGTGCTCAGGGTTAAAGGGAGCAGGAGCACTTTAGAATGGTGCAGGTGTGGGACGTTGAGGAACAGTAGTTTTATGCCCAGTTGACTTTAAATGGACAGGACTGATTATCTGGACTGGAGCAGTCAGTTTAATCTCTTCGCTCTGTTACTGCTGCAGGCTTTTGTTCACGCCGGTGTTATTTAATGAGTCAGGAATCCTGTGAGGTGTTTTTTTTTTTTATATCTCAGTTTCGGTTCACTCAGACGTTCAGCTGAGGTTCTAATCCCTCGTCTGAAATCCAGTATTAGTTCTCCTTCAGTAGTATGCAACGTAAAGATTTCAAATGAATGGTAACAGAGGCTGGTACACCCTCAGAAACACTGTCACTGCGGTGGTACCTTGTGCTGTCTCTGAGGTGGTGGCCTCAAGGGTACGCTGTCAGTACCTTTTAATTAGGGAACATAATTGTACCTTGTTCTGTTATAATTGTAGATTTTAAAGTTGTGTTCATACAAAGTCTCCGGGACTTTCTGTTCTTTTATTTTGCATAGTTCTGTAATTAAAGCTTTAATTTACCTTTGGGGAACGCAACTGGACTGAACTCTGTTATTTCTTTACAATTTACAGAGTACCGTACCATTCATTCACATTTGATTTTATTGTATGATGCTGGCTTCTTTCTTTCTTTCTTTTTTCTCCCTCTCTCTCTCCTTCTCTCTCTCTTTCTTTATCTCTCTCTCTCTCTCTCGTTATCTCTCTCTATTTCTCTCTTTCTTTTTCTCTTATTCTTTCTTTCTTTCTTTTTTCTCTCTCTCTCTTTCTCTCTCTCATTCTTTCTCTCGTTGTCTCTCTTTCTCTCTCTCTTTCTTTTTCTTTATTTCTTTCTTTTTCTCTCTCTCATTCTTTCTCTCGTTGTCTCTATTTCTTTCTCTCTCTTTCTTTTTTCTTTCTTTCTTTCTTTCTTTTTCTCTCTCTTTCCTCCTTTCTTTTTCTCTCTCTCTCTCTCTCTCTCTCATACACACACACACACACACACACACACACACACACACGCACATATATAAGTTTCTCTATAGTATTCTATCTATCTATACCCTTTCTACTCCAGAACCTAGGTACGTTTCAGTGTATAATGTATTATTCCTATCCATTTAGTGCAAAACATTAATGTCTAATTTAAGATGGTAGTCCTCTGTAAAAGCCCAGGCTCTGGCTATTGGAGAACAGAGTGCGCCGTGTAAGAATGTAGTTCTTGGTGCCAGAATTGAGTCACAGGTTTAACCTAGTGTTCTGCAATGATTTCTGAGGATCTTTTGATGATGGTGAGAGAATACATTTGTGAGGTAATTAATCAACTGCTCTTTTTTTTTTTTCTTGGTGTGTATTCAGAGTAATGCAGCGTTGTGTAAGGAGAAAACTGAAGTGGACGTTGCCAGAGGGGCAGCGGAGGGGCAGCTGGGTCGTCTGTCTCAGGAGGTGGAGCGGCTGAAAAAGAGAGTGCAGGAGCTGGAAAATGAAGTGACCAAACTCAACCGTATCATTGATGAGGCCAAGCTACAGGAGAGCCGACTGCAAGAGAGGGCCAACCGCCTGGAGGTGAGACACACATGCAGAAACCTAATATATTCCTTCTTTAAAATGCAAAGCCAGCCACAGTCATATAATGATTACATTAAATATATAACTTACCACTTATTTGAAGCGTTTTCCGGTGTCTCAATGCTGCAAATGCGTGAATTGCTATAATTTCCAGGAGCTCGTGTTATAATGACACTTTATTGTGTGTGTTTGTGGGTGCAGAAAGATAAGAGGCAGCTGGAGGAGTCCCTTGCTGAAGTCAGAGAAGAAGAGGAAGAGATGAGCCGTGCAAACAGAGCCCTGACGACACGCTTGGAAGATGTACAGGTCAGAGACAGGCCTGAGAAAAGGTCTTGGACCCTTCCTGTGACTCTTGAGTTGCAGGATTTGTTTGATATTTTGCTTTTTTCTTTCCAGAGAAACCTGACTAAGATGAGTCAGGAGCACCGAGAGCTGGAGGAGCGTCTGAAGGAAGAGAGAAGCCAGAAGGAGAAGTTTAAAAGCACAAAGAATGAGATCGAGGAGGAGAGGAGGTTGCTGGACAGAACTGTGGAGAAACTACAGAGGGAGGTAAGATGGACCGGTAGTTGGCGTGGTACTATTGAAAAGACCAGGGCCAGACTGAGAACTTTTGTGGCCTCAGACTTTGAAAAGAGCCCCAGCTTATAGTCATTAGCTTGTAGACGTCCTAGTTCCCAATTTAGCATCATAAAGGCTACACCCCTAATTCATCACACAGATAGATGTGTTTATGTGGTTCCTAACAGTGTCTCACACACACCACATGAATGTAGCAGCCATCTTCAATCTTGAATTCTGCCTGTACCTTTTATCCCTTTGTTGGAAATTGGGAATTGTTTGGAATTGTGTGAGTTTCCGAGGGTAGAAATCAACAATTATGAAGGTTAAGGGTCTTTTTCAAATATTCCAGGCAGATCCAGCTGAATCCAGTAGACACCTGTTAGTGATTTAAGAAAGCTCAGTGTGTTCTGTGGGCTCTGACTATAATGGCTCTTTGTTGAAGGACACACACTGTTTTAAGGTTAATAATCGGTGTGTGTTTGTTTGTGTAGATGAGTGAAATCGTGGAGGCGTCTCAGAGCTCCACGCAGGAGCTTCAGGAGCAAATAGACGCGTATAAGGAGAAGAACAGGAGGGAGCTGGCTGAGCTCCAGAAGCAGCTGAGAGATGGAGGATTGGAGCTGGAGAAATCTCGCCTCACCGCCAAGTCCCTGCAGGAGGAGGTGTGTGGGACAGTAATGTCAGCTAAACAAGCTCTGTGCACTTCCCAGTTTACCTATAAACACACACCAGGGTCTCTTGGAAATATCCTAGTTTTATGACCTACCCGCCCACTTTCAATTTTTGACCAGAAATTCCAGCCGCAGGCATCAGAAGAAATGTTTATACATTCATAAACTTGCCAGCATTTTTATCATAGTTTACTGAAGCCTCAGGAACAGATTTCAGGACTAACATTTCTGGTCAGAGGCGACTCCTCTTTTTTTATTATTAAGAATGGGGGAGGATACTTGAGTACATGTGTAATCTTTATTTTAAAAATAAATAAATAATGAATTTAGATGGAGCATGGGGCTTAAGACATCGACTATTCATTCATTATCTGTAACCCTTACCCAGTTCAGGGTCGTGGTGGGTTCAGAGCCTACCTGGAATCATTGGGCGCAAGGCGGGAATACACCCTGGAGGGGGCGCCAGTCTTTCACAGGGCAACACACACACACACATTCACTCACACCTACGAACACTTTTGAGTCACCAATCCATCTACCAACGTTTTTTTTTTTTTGAGTGTGGGAGGAAACCGGAGCACCCAGAGGAAACCCACGCAGACACAGGGAGAACACACCACACCTCCTCACAGACAGTCACCCGGAGGAAACCCACGCAGACACAGGGAGAACACACCACACCCCTCACAGACAGTCATCCGGAGGAAACCCACGCAGACGCAGGGGGAACACACCACACTCCTCACAGACAGTCATCCGGAGGAAACCCACGCAGACGCAGGGAGAACACACCACACTCCTCACAGACAGACACCCGGAGGAAACCCACGCGCAGACAGGGAGAACACACCACACCCCTCACAGACAGTCACCCTCCAGGTCCCTGGAGCTGTGTGAGTGCGACACTAACCTGCTGCGCCACCGTGCCGCCCAAGACATCGACTAGATGAGTGTAAACATTACCAGCACTGGAATGTGTAGCAGTAGAACTGCATTCTCTGGAGTCATGGAGCTGTGTTTATATTATTTGTGATATAGCCTATGAAAAGAAACCCAAGCTTGTAGACTTGTTTCTTAACTCCCTTAGGCCCCAAGGAACCCAATTTAGCCATTTAGCATCATGCAGACTACATTCCCAATTCCTCACACTTGCCAAAGTGAGTACGTTGGTGATGTAAACTAGTGTCGTCTGGTTCCAGACATGTCCGTGAAAATATATATTTTTTTCGTATCGCCAAAATACCCTGAAATCTCGTGATATTGTTTTAGAGCCATATCGCCCACCCCCGGTGCACTGTTTGAGTGTAAACAACCCTGCACAGTGTCATGTGACATAACTCATATTTTGCACAACTGAGAGACTTTCATTTCTTTACCTTTCTTCCTCTCCTCCGCTGCTCCCTCGCTCTGTGTCCAGATGAATAGCAGGCTGCCCAGGGTTCAGCTGAGCCCAGACCGTTTTATTATCTTTTTGGCCTCTGTTTTTATAAAGGGAGACTCTAACCCCCTCGATTTCTCTGCTCAGCAAACCCCGCGACCCCTGACCTCTGCTGATGAGCTGCTGTTAGGCACTGGAGCCTGTCACCACTGAGGCATGTGGGGAATGTTATTGTTTGATATGGGAATCGTGTGTGTGTGTGTGTGGCCCAACCCCCTTTAAGACTGAAGTGTAAGGGGAAGTGGACCTCATTTACATACCCGGCTGCTCTGCATATTTACAGTCGTATGTAGATTTTCTGAAAGGATATGCACTTCCTCTGCAGCCAGCACATTCCTGCATGTTTCATTGCCCCTTTTTTTGAAGTCTACCCCATGTTTAATGTTAAAACTTTTATTCAAGAAGTAAAACTCTGATCTTTTGTATTTAAATGAGAAGAAACTGTGGACAAAACACTCTCCAGAAAAATCTGCTTTACAGGAGGTGTGTGTGTGTGTGTGTGTGTGTGTGTGTGTGTGTGTGTGTGTGTGTGTGTGTGTGTGTGTGTGTGTGTGTGTGTGTGTGTGTGTGTGTGTGTGTGTGTGTGTGTGTGTGTGTGTGTGTGTGTGTGTGTGTGTGTGTGTGTGTGTGTGTGTGTGTGTGTGTGTGTGTGTGTGTGTGTGTGTGTGTGGGGAGAGAGGGAGTGTAAAAGACGCACACAGAGAGACACAAAAAGATACAAAACAAAAGACAGAGAAAACAAGGACATTTATGAAGACAAGGAATGTCATGTTCAGGCCCTTCCCCTGCACAGCTGTGTGTGTAGGAAGAGGAGGATGTGTGTGTGTGCCTGGAACAGAGAGAGGAGAGTCTGAAGTTTAACCTGCTGAACCCTCCTCCAGCCAGAATTCCCTTAATAAAACACACACACACAGGCATTTGATTTATGTTTAGCAAGTGGGAGATATATATACGTGTCTGTCTGTGTATGTGCTGTTTTTCTGATGGGCTCGACCAGGTCTTGCATGTTTAAGAGTCCCATTTTCTCTGTACCTTCTAATTATTCTTTGAATCCTGTTTTTTAAAATGATTTGCCTTTGACGTTCCTATTTTTAGCGCGACTGGATTCTCGTATATTGCCTTATATCTAATCTCCCTGGAAATATCTCCTGGAAAATGGATAGCATGTACCTAATGACTATAAAATACTGATTTATTGGATGTTTGGCCTGGAAATGAAGTTCTGACCTCGAAGGTGGCTTCTGACTTCTCACAGTAGAGTTTATATAAAATAATAAAATCACAATAATACTTTAAGTGAAATTAAACGTTTCAGTAGACAGTTTTTATTAAGACACTTTTGAACGTGGTTCTAGTTTTAATCTTTATCCCTCTCACTCTCTTCTTTCTCTCTCTCTCTCTCCTCTCTCACTCTCTCTTTTCTCACTCGAACTCTCTCTCTCTTCTCACTCTCTTCTGTCACTCTCTCTCTTTTCACTCACTCTCTTCTCACTCACACTCATTCTCTCTCGTCTCACTCACTCTCTTCTCACTCACATGCTCTCTCTTCTCTCACTCACACTCATTCTCTCTCGTCTCACTCACTCTCTTCTCACTCACATGCTCTCTCTCTTTTCTCACTCACTCTCTCTCTCTCACTCTCTTCTCACTCTCTCTCTCTTCTCTCTCTCTCTCTCTTCTCACTCTCTCTCTCTCTCTCCTCACTCTCTCTCTCTCTCTTTTCACTCACTCTCTTCTCACTCACACTCATTCTCTCTTTTCTCACTCACACACTCTCTCTCTTCTTTCTCTCTCTCTCTTTTCTCACTCACACTCACTTACTCTCTCTCTCTCTCTCTCACAGCCTTTGATTTCACACAAACGGTACATAACTCAGTTATTCCTACAGCTGCTTCCTCGAGTCTGATATGATTCCTTCCTCAACTCCCTGATCACACATCCTTTATCACACACTCCTACACAACACACACTCCCTCTACACCCAACACTCCGTAAGCAGATGTTTGTCTTTATCTCTTTTCTCTGTGTTTCCCTGTTCTTCAGTCATATGTTACAATAATCACAGTTAAAAAGGAAGAAAAAGAGGAACCTGGGGGGGAAAAAGCCCCCCTGCTTCTGACACAGTTTCATTTGTGCCACTCTTCAGACATTTGACATTGAGACATTCGCTGGATGTTTATGGTGAAGGTAGCCTCTTGTGGTGGAGTGTGTAACTGCAGAAGTTGAACTAGGGGGAGTGTGTTATTGCACAATAGAGATAAACACTGGAACACATTACGAAATGAACTTCAGATGAGTGTGTGTGTGTGTGTGTGTGTGTGTGTGAGGGGGGGGGGTGGCTTGAGGGGAAAAAAACACTTATCTTTCTTTTTAGATTTAGCACAAATGTCCAGATTCAACGACAAAATGATTTAGTTTCAAATCACATTCATCTGAATTCTGTTAAAATGCTGAGTACAGAAATATGACTGATCACAGATCTGTGGATTTTGGACAAAAAAAAATAGCTTTATTTTTATTATGATTTTGAACATAATATAAAATTACTATTCAAACTGTTAAAATATGAATACAGGGGGTCCTCGACTTACGACGTTGATCCGTTCCTACGTCGCGTCATAAACCGATTTTCGGTGTAAGTCGGAACATACTGTACGTAAGTAACATACTGTACCCAGTAAACATTTAGCCGTTGATTCAACGTTGAAATAACGTAATGCCTGCCGTCTAATCAACGTTCTCTTAAGGTTGAAAATGAAAGTTGAAAAGACGTCCAAACACAGACGTTGAAAAGACGAGTATTAGACGTGTTTTGGACGTCCACTGACGTTATCGATTGGTCACCACTTAACTAACTTATTAAGATGGATTTTGGACGTCCGTTGACGTTTAAAATATGTCCTTGACAGACAGACTACTTTTAGACCTATTTTGAACGTCCAGGGACGTTCCTTGTTTACTGGGTAAGCACTTATCCTATCCTAACACCTATCCTCCTCGGTCCCGAGCCGTGTAACCGTGTATTCTTCCGCCGCCCTCACCAAACACAAAGTTCGCGTTACGACGTTTACGACGCAAAACCACTTAAGTTGAAACAAGGCTTTATACAGTAAATGGGAGATGTGTCGTAACCATGAAACATCGTAACTCCGGACTGACAAACTCCGAGGACCTCCTGTATATAATTAACTTCCCAAACTTAGTGCATTTGAATCACTACTTTCTCATGGATACTTTGCTGCTCCTTTGTTAGATTTATTCCTGTATTATATTTTTACTCTTTATGCTTGGTTTAGTATAATTCAGTGGAGTACGTTGTTTTTCCTATTATTGAAGCAGAAAATGTTTATAAATTGAATTGTGTGTGTGTGTGTGTGTAGCTGGCTCAGTTGGAGGAGGACCTGCGTCAGTGTAAGAGAGAGAAAGAAGAAGCAGAACAGAAGACGAAGGCTCTGGAGCAGAAAGTCTTTGATCTGGAGGTGGATGCAGACACCAAAGTCCAGAGTAGTGACAAATCCAGACAGATCAAATTACTTGAGGTAACACACACACACACACACGCACAGTGATCACAATCTCATCAATATGGAAAACGCTGATCCTTGTGTAAAGTTTAGCAGCTAATAAATGAGATATTTCTATGCCTTTGGCAGCGTGGATAACAATACTGAGCGCACAGGTCTGTTTTTGTTGTAGCACCATTTTAAGAATTGTCTGCCCCTAAGAAAAATGCAACAAAGACTCATAAAAGTCTTGGGAGAGTAAGGATTTCCACGCTGCTGGCTGCTACAGTTAATGTCTGTGGAGCTCAAACATCTTCTCCCTGATGTTGATGATGATGTTGGTGATGATGATGATGATGATGTTGCTCTGCAGGAGCGTGTTTCTCAGCTGGAGATGGACCTGGAAGAAGAAAGACAGAGTGGTGATCTCCTGATGGACAGAATAGACAGAGGCCGAGAGCAGGTCAGTGTTACAGACCGACTTCAGAACACA
>NC_089819.1:51974341-52006841 GCF_029633855.1 Hoplias malabaricus
GGCTGTGTGTGAGAGAGAGCATGGATATGTGTGTGTACTTATGGGAACTGAACCCAGGACAGTCGTAAAAACCCTGCAGATGTAGTAATTGCTGATGTGTTTCCAGGCCTAGTTGTGTCTGATAGAGGTGTTGATGGTGTGTAACAGGTGGAGCAGCTGAGAAATGAGCTGCTGCAGGAGAGAGCCAATAAGCAGGATCTGGAATGTGACAAGATTTCTCTGGAGAGACAGGTAAAGTACATTAAATAACACACATTTAATGTCTTAATGTCCTTAGATAGATTAGACAGAATAGATTTTCATCTATTTTGTGTGGGTTATTGTTGTATAACATTTATTAGAGCTGTTGCTGTGACTTTAACCGACCCGAACATGTCACGCGAACGCACCCACTCTGTATTATACCTTTAAATAACTTTCGTTTCTGAGAAAACAGCGAGGGTTAACGTTAAACAGATGGACAGCTGTTGACACAGAAGTGGACATCCTGTGGTTTGTTTTGTTTTCCCGTTTATTTTCAGAATAAGGATCTGAAGAGTCGGATCGCTCATCTGGAGAGCTCTCAGAAGTCCAGTAAGGAGGGGCTGGTGGCTCAGCTGGAGAGCAGAATCCAGGAGCTGGAGGAGAGATTGGAAGGAGAAGAGAGGTTAGAAGCTCAGTGAGGGGGGGGGAGCACAGGGGACAGTCCGTCGTCTTTTTTAAATGGTTCTTGCTTATGGTGTTTGTTTGGAGTTGTGTATTAAAACTATAAAAAGTGCTGTAGTTGCTGTGCCTTTTAACGCTGCTATGTTTAAATGACCACATTCTGACTGGCTGCAGAAAGCCTTTGGTGAGGGAATGAACATTTTGACCCTCAGTTTAAACGCGTTAAATCCCGTAGATATAAGATTTAAACTGTTTCAAACTCTAAAATAAGAATGTGTGTTGTGCAGAGATCGTGCCAACCTCCAGCTGGTCAACCGGAGGTTAGAGCGGAAAGTGAAGGAGATGATGATGCAGATGGATGAAGAGCAGCACTCGCTGCAGGATCAGAAAGACCAGGTAGATCCAACACATCTGTGAGCACCACACTGAACACTCCCTCCATTAAATAAGATTCTTTCCTTCTAAGATGCTTTAGAGAAATTGGACCCTGAGCATTTTGCATGTGTGCGCGTCTCTCTTTCTGTCTGTCTGTCTGTCTGTCTGTCTGTCTGTCTGTCTGTCTGTCTGTCTGTCTGTCTGTCTGTCTGTCTGTCTGTCTGTCTGTCTGTCTGTCTGTCTGTCTGTCTGTCTGTCTGTCTGTCTGTCTGTCTGTCTGTCTGTCTGTCTGTCTGTCTGTCTGTCTGTCTCTTTCTCTCTCTGTCTGTCTCTTTCTCTCTCTGTCTGTCTCTTTCTCTCTCTGTCTGTCTCTTTCTCTCTCTGTCTGTCTCTTTCTCTCTCTGTCTGTCTCTTTCTCTCTCTCTGTCTGTCTCTTTCTCTCTCTCTGTCTGTCTCTTTCTCTCTCTCTGTCTGTCTCTTTCTCTCTCTCTGTCTGTCTCTTTCTCTCTCTCTGTCTGTCTGTCTCTGTCTGTCTGTCTCTGTCTGTCTGTCTCTGTCTGTCTGTCTCTGTCTCTAGGTATGAGTGTGGGGGACTCAACCCCTATGCTGTATTTACACTTATTGGCCGTTTTATGAGAAACACTTGCCATCCTGGTACACGTTGTGGGAGAACAGTTAGCGACTGTAGGCCTTGTGTAATACCATATCTGGTTGGTACTGGCCCTCTGCTGGTCCTTATCCATTGACAGACAATAGATGGGGGGTGGCACATTGAGCAGCAACTATTCTGTAATTGTAAATTGTGTAATAATGCACCTTGACTTCCAATAAAAAAATGATATACTACCAATTAGGGTGTAGACAAACATAGCAAATATAACCGTGTGTGTGTGTGTGTGTGTGTGTTTGCAGTTGAACCTGCGTCTGAAAGCCCTGAAAAGGCAGATGGATGAGGCTGAGGAGGAGATTGACCGACTGGAGCATGTAAAGAAGAAACTGCAGAGAGACCTGGAGGAGCAGCAGGAGGCCAATGAGCAGCTCCAGAATCAGCTCAAAACTCTACGCAATGAGATGAGGTAAAGGCATGCAGCTGTTAATGGGATTTAACATTTCACATGTACATTTAGACTTTAAAACAGTTTTAAACCAGGACAGAGAGCTCTGATGTAGTACTGAAAGCTACATGAGATCAATGCAAGCTGTGAGGTGCTTCAAAAATGTGACTGGAAAAATATGTTTAGACACTAGTGTGAATTAAAACAAATTAAACAACAGCAGTGCAGCACAGTGGTGCAGCAGGTAGGTGTCGCAGTCACACAGCTCCAGGGACCTGGAGGTTATGGGTTCAATTCCCGCTCCGTGTGACGGTCTGTGAGGAGTGTGGTGTGTTCTCCCTGTGTCTGCGTGGGTTTCCTCTGGATGACTGTCTGTGAGGGGTGTGGTGTGTTCTCCCTGTGTCTGCGTGGGTTTCCTCCGGGTGACTGTCTGTGAGGAGTGTGGTGTGTTCTCCCTGTGTCTGCGTGGGTTTCCTCCGGGTTTCCTCCCACAGTCCAAAAACACACGTTGGTAGGTGGATTGGCGACTCAAAAGTGTCCGTAATTATTATTATTATTATTATTATTATAACATATACTCTATTAAATAACATTCTCATTGATCATGCCCCAGTGTAACATTTCTGTATTGATGCAGCTGCATGGCCATCCTCAGATCAGTGTGTGGCCACTTTCCACAATGAAACCTTTTAATACATCACTGCTTTATCTCTAATCTAGAATCTCCTCCATTGTGCAGTGCATAAGTAAACAGTGAAACTGGGATACGTGGCTAACCACGAGTAAAAATTAGCCGAGCACACAAGATGGCGTTACTGTGATTATATCCATAGCAACTCCTTTGTTTTCTTCCCAAAGACGAAAGAGCAATTCCGCCCCACTCCTTAACACCATGGGCGACGATGAAGATGACGAAGACGACAACAGCACTGACGGAGAAACCTACTTTAGTTCGTCTTCCGGCTACAAGCGCTCCAGCAGCCAGGATGCCCTGATCTCCAGCTTCACTCTCTGAGAACGACACTGTCTATAACCTCTATGATGCAGTAACGAACACTATATTCCATCCATCCGCCCAAACACATGCTGCAATGGAAACATTCCTAATGCCTTTTAATTTTGAACGAAAGAAGTCTTTATTTTTCCAGTAGTTTTCTTGTTTAAATGTGTGTTTTATCGCCTCATATACAACCTCTTTTTAAATGATTTTATTGTACACCAGTATTTTACTGTGATGTGTTATTGTTGTAAGTCCTTATTTTTAAAGAAAGACAAGTAACTTTCCTTCTGAAGCTCCAGGTTCGTCAGTCAGACGCTGTCACCATGGTGATGATGACGATGATGAAGAAGCAACACATTCTGTAAATTATTAATCAACGGAGGAAATGAAGGAATGTCTTAATGAAGGGCTGTAATTAGTCGATTAAGGGAATTAAGCGTGAGGGATTCTTTTATTGTGTACAACATTGTGTCTATCAGTTTAATCTTAACATTGCTCCGCCTCCAAACGGATTGTTTGTCCCATGTTACACAATGCTGCTCAGTCTCCATTTTTTATTATTATTATTATTATTGTTTTTTTTTTTATTTTTTACTTGTGTTAACGACCTGTTGAGCTTTTTTTTCCTGAGCTGTGAACGCAATGCACACTTATGAAATGTAAAGATGTAATTGCCACCTGCTTGAATGAGGATAATATGAACCCCCTGCTGTAGAAGGTGGGAGGTGGTTCCTCTGAGACTCAAAACAGTGTTAATGGCTGAATATTGAACCGTGAGTGGAGCTGCTGTGGTACACAGTGTCCTACTCAGTGTTGTCATACTCTGTCTTAATTAAAGGAGCAGATCCGTGTTTTTAACCTAATCTCTGAGTGCTGTGGAGGACACAGACGATAACGACACCTTTCTGAGTGATTATTAAAAGAAGAGAAAGGCCAAAGCAGCATTAGTTTTCACTTCATTCACTGCATTTTCTGGGCACACATATTTTCAGTTGTAGACTACTGATGGAGTACACGGGGATTAGGTTGAGAACGTCAGAGTATTCCTTTAACCTGTGTGTTAGCTGGACCTTAGGGGGTCTATAGTCTGCATTTTGTGTTAAAGCCCAGGATGTGTTTATTGTGAATAGCGTGTCACAGACTATTCATCAAACCAGTTCAAACTGAAGGTCACCCAGTAAAGAGCTCTCAATTCTAACCTATTAATAAAGTAAAGGTGTGTAGTGCTGGGGGCGGCACGGTGGCGCAGCAGGTAACTGTCGCAGTCACACAGCTCCAGGGGCCTGGAGGTTGTGGGTTCGATTCCCGCTCCGGGTGACTGTCTGTGAGGAGTGTGGTGTGTTCTCCCTGTGTCTGTGTGGGTTTCCTCCGGGTGACTGTCTGTGAGGAGTGTGGTGTGTTCTCTCTGTGTCTGCGTGGGTTTCCTCCGGGTGACTGTCTGTGAGGAGTGTGGTGTGTTCTCCCTGTGTCTGCGTGGGTTTCCTCCGGGTGACTGTCTGTGAGGAGTGTGGTGTGTTCTCTCCCTGTGTCTGCATGGGTTTCCTCCGGGTGACTGTCTGTGAGGAGTGTGGTGTGTTCTCTCTGTGTCCGTGTGGGTTTCCTCTGGGTGACTGTCTGTGAGGAGTGTGGTGTGTTCTCTCTGTGTCCGTGTGGGTTTCCTCCGGTGACTGTCTGTGAGGAGTGTGGTGTGTTCTCTCTGTGTCCGCGTTGGTTTCCTCCGGGTGACTGTCTGTGAGGAGTGTGGTGTGTTCTCTCTGTGTCCGTGTGGGTTTCCTCCGGGTGACTGTCTGTGAGGAGTGTGGTGTGTTCTCTCTGTGTCCGCGTTGGTTTCCTCCGGGTGACTGTCTGTGAGGAGTGTGGTGTGTTCTCCCTGTGTCCGTGTGGGTTTCCTCCGGGTGACTGTCTAGGACTAGGAGCCATGTTAAATCCAGGTGTTGCACCCACCCCATTCACTCCTGGCTGAGAGTAGGGTTCTAATATGATTCAGTGCCTGGTTGCGCTCTCCTTTGTAAGATATGTCTCTGAAGTTCTTGCCTCTCAGCGCAGGTCAAATTATTAAGACCTTCTGTTTGTTTAGGTTTGACTGTGGCCTGCTGTACAGATCCACACACGTCCTGGAGTAAAGCTCGAGTGTGCCTGTGATTCTGGGAGCCGTCCTGTTGTATGCAAGTTGTGTATGTTATGTTTATGACAATCGAATCCTCTTTTAAAAATACACTGATTATTTGCACTTCTTGTTGGATTGAGCCTTTTTTTTGCTGTGATTTCTCACTGTGTTATCAGCCAGAAGGAATTCAGCCAGTGTTTCCCTGGACAATAAAACTAGCAGGAACTTCTAATCTTTTCATCTTTTTAAGGGAGACATTAATTTCCCCTGAAGTCAGCAAAGTATGTGGCCGCTAGATCACCGCCAGTGCTCTGTGCTCCACTGTGGTGCTCTGAGGGAGAAGCGAATTCCTCCAAGTGGAATTCACTATGAGTTATTGTAATTTACATGGGAGTTGCTCTTGTATCAAAACCTTACCATTTCAAATTCACACAGCTGGAAAATTCTAGCTGCTCTTTAAAACGTCCGTGTGAACCACAGCCAAATGGATAACGAGAAATGACCAGAACTTATCCAGACTTTTAAGATACATTTTGTCCCTTTTGACCCGAGAGCACTGTGAGATATAAGCTTTTTAACTTGACAGTGGGTGGTCCTTGGAGAGTGCGGTACTGTGGGACCAAATTGCTGTCTGGGGCTTTTTTTGCGGAGGACTTCATGCCTCTTTACGCTTTTATACTGTTTGGATTAAACACCTGGAAAATGAAATGCAGCTAGTCCTAGTTCATCTCCCAGAAGAGCGTGTGATCACAGGGCTGCCACATTAACCGTAGTTTAGAACAGGTTCTGGGTTTGAAATGCAGCTGTGATGGTGATATTCTGCTCAACTAATGATGACTTTAATGCGAGGTGAAAATATTGTGATCCCTTTTCTGGCCTCCACCCACCGTTTAGACTTCAGCTGTGAAAACAATAGCGCACATTCTTTATTGTGCATGTATATTTGTGTGCATCTCTCTCGCTCTGTCTGTCTGTCTCTCTCTCTCTCTGTCTCTCTCTATCTCTGTGTCTCTCTCTATCTCTCTGTATGTGTGTCTCTCTCTGTCTCTCTGTCTGTCTCTCTCTCTCTCTCTGTATGTGTGTCTCTCTCTCTCTCTCTCTCTGTCTCTGTATGTGTGTCTCTCTCTCTGTCTCTCTCCTCTCTCTCTCCCCCTCTCTCTCTCTCTCTCTCTCTCTCTCTCTCTCTCTCTGTGTGTGTGTGTGTGTGTGTGGTGGGTGTGGAACTTTGTGGTTATTTTTGTACATTTACAGGAAAAAAAAATACCCTCTTGACTGTGTTGGGGAAACAGGACCAACCAAATAGCCCCATATTTCCAACAGTTTTCACAATAGCTCCATGTCATTTTGAGTCTAATGGCATTATATTCATCAGTTTACTGTCTGTATCTCTCTAAAGGTCTTAGAAATCGGTTGTGTTTTCTCCATTTCACAATAGAAGTCAATACAAATAATCTCAAACAGACATCAGTGGTGTTGAGGTCCGACTCTGGGACGTCCAGTCCATTCTTCTCAGAACACCAGCAGCAGCTTTGTTTGTTTTGAAAAAAGCTGTCCTTTAAAGTCTATTTCCTTTTCCTCAGTAACGGCTTCTCGGTAACTCCACATCCGTGGAAGTATGAGCACAAGACAAATGCCTGCAGGGACCAAACCCATCATCACGCGCTGTAATGACACTGCATTCGTCTAACAGCTGTGTGAGTGTTAACTTCAGGGATCATTCCCCAACTTGTGTTTTCAGATCTTGAGAGAGAGTGCAGCTATCCCAGTAAACAAGGAGCGTCTCTGGACGTTCAAAATAGGTCTAAAAGTAGTCTGTCGTCAAGGACATATTTTAAACGTCAATGGACGTCCAAAATCCATCTTAATAAGTTAGTTAAGTGGTGACCAATCGATAACGTCAGTGGACGTCCAAAATGCGTTTTCTACAAGTAATTTATTGCGGGATCAATTAACGTCAACGGACGTCCAAAATACGTCTAATAGTCGTCTTTACAATGTCTGTGTTTGGACGTCTTTTCAACTTTCATTTTCAACCTTAAGAGAACGTTGATTAGACGACAGTCATTACGTTATTTCAACGTTGAATCAACGGCTAAATGTTTACTGGGATCTGATGGGGACAGTGTGAAATGATTGCATCATTGTTAGAGTCTCAATTGATTTTTTATCTCGTTTTTTAATTAATTCACTGGAGTTTGTTATTTCTAATCTGAAATGTAATAGATATTAAATAAATGAAATATATGGGTCTCTAACTGTGGTACATAGTACTCTGTGGGATCTGTTTTAATGTCGTACGTATATCCAGTAAATGTTATAAATGGGTAAATCTATTACTAAACGTACCCTGGAGTTTCCAGGGTTTGAAGTCGGACAAGCAGAGGTCCAGAAGGGCGCCGAGCCCCAGGAAAGCCCTGAGTGATCCCTGGTCCTCGCGCTGGAATTCTGGGTGTGTGAATGTTTGGGTAATAACCGACTTTTGGAAATCCAGCTTCGTCCTGCTCTCACAGGTTTTACAGCTGACTCCAGAACGAGAAGCAGGCAGAAGAACCACCAGTAAATAAAGATTAGGCCTTTTGTCTCAGGGCAGTGACTCTTTAAAACACAAACCACAACAGCTTCCCGGACCCCTGCTGAGTCTGAACTGATTAGTGACCAGAGAGAGGCTTTACTTTAGGAGGGGGATCAGAGACCACCGTCCATTCCCTAAATTCCAAAACCTCTGTTCTCCAACCCACACACACAGACATGTTTATTTTTGAATCCAGACACATTACAGATTTGACCAAACATCATAAATAACTCAAGCAAGTGTCTTAAGTGCCTCGTTCATTTTTAATTCAAAGTACAGGAACATGAAAAATAACGACGCTATTTAATGAAGCTGCTACCGTTGTCTGAACTCTATGGTTTTGGGCTCTGATCGTTTTATAGCTCTCTGCTGCCTCTGGCGGCATATCGTTGCCATGGCGTCACCTGGGTTATTTCTCTCGATGAGAAAATACCCCAACTACATATCTCTACAGGCCAGAGACCAGCAAGTGGGCGGGGCCATAACAGGAAGTAGGCGGACACCGGCAAATGAGAGGTTACGGTTGTTGTTAGGGGTATGTTTAGGGTTAGGTTGTCCCTCCCATTTGGAGTTGTCTCCCGCCTGTTTCACGGCAGTTGGCTATAAACATAAACACATGGAAATACCCTAAAAAGATAGGAAAACGGGGTCCATGCACTGAGAAAAAATACTGAATATGAATAAATAAATAAATAAATATATAAATAAAAAACTTCAAATGTGCAAGTCACGTTAACAATGATCAAATAAGTACAATTACTGACATCGTTGATATTGCTGCCCAGTAAACATTTAGCCGTTGATTCAACGTTGAAATAACGTAATGACTGCCGTCTAATCAACGTTCTCTTAAGGTTGAAAATGAACGTTGAAAATACGTCCGAACACAGACATTGAAAAGACGACTATTAGACGTATTTTGGACGTCCATTGACGTTATTAATTGGTCCCGAAATAAATTACTTGTATAAAACGCGTTTTGGACGTCCACTGACGTTATCGATTGGTCACCACTTAACTAACTTATTAAGATGGATTTTGGACGTCCATTGACGTTTAAAATATGTCCTTGACGGACAGACTACTTTTAGACCTATTTTGAACGTCCAGGGACGCTCCTTGTTTACTGGGTGTCTTCTAAAAATGTGACTAAAATAATCAAAAATCGACATTAATTTAATAATTAATTCATTATTCTTATTCATCAATTATATCTCCAGAAATGGCCAAACTTTGTACACAAGGCATGGTGTTTTGTGGCTGATGAATGTGTGTGTGTGTGTGTGTGTGTGTGTGTGTATGCATTTGTGATGAGGTGCTAAAAATCTAATGAATCCCAATGGAATGCAGCAGCCCTTTACAAATGAGCTTTAAACTGCTCTGTCATCAGGAGGAGGCTGAATGGAGAGACAGAGGGAAGCTGCAGGCCTCTCTCTTCCTCTTTTCTTCCCTTCATTGTGTCCCAAAGCTGCTATTGACCGGCTCTGGCTGAGTGTGGAGCAGGTCCAGACCCTCGCTGTGAGCTCTGTGGCCTTCACCACCTTCTGAAGACTGTAAATAAGAAAATAAACTGTGTGAATGAATTTGTCTCATTCTGGGATTTACCCATCAACCCAAAGAGTAAAGTGTTTACTTTTAAATTAATTTAAAGAAAACGTTTAATGAAAATATGCAGTGAGACACTTGGCCTAAAGTTGCTTCTCTCCCCCCCCCCACCCCCACTTCTCTCTCTCTCTCTCTCTCTCTCGTCCCCCCCCCCCCCCCCCCCTCTCTCTCTCTCTCTCTCTCCCTCTCTCTCTCTCTCTCTCTCTCTCTCTCTCTCTCTCTCTCTCTCTCTCTCTCTCTCTGGGCTGTGGGTGATCCACAATCTAAGTCATACCTACTCTGTGGGGTTCCAGACACTCCATACACACTTGAAAAAAAGATCATTCTTTAAGAGTCCTCCACTAAATGCAATGTTCTGTGTAGAACTGTTATTTACAATTATTTTATATTATTTTAAATGCGGATTGATTGAGAATGCACTGTATATTGTCCTGTGTAGGTTATAAATAGCAACAAAAAGGGTTCTTCTATTGTATAAAGTTGGAAATCGTAACAATCCCTTTCTAGTGATGTATAGAAGCATTTTCAGAAAGGTGCTACACAGAATCATATACAGAATGTGCTCCATCAATTCGAAGCTCTCTCTCTCTCTCTCTCTCTCTCTCTCTCTCTCTCTCTCTCTCTATATATATATATATATATATATATATATATATATAGTTGTGTCCAAAATAATAGCAGTCCAATTTGACTAACCAGATAATCACTGTTTTTGGTGTAAATGATATTACCACATGACAAACAATGTAACAGTTGATACAGTAGATTCTTAAAACACCAACAGACTCAGCATGACTCATGATCTGCACGCTCTTGGTTCTGTGTATTTACATAATTAATTAAAAGGGGTGTGTTCAAAATAATAGCAATGGAGTTCAATCATTCTGTGAGGAAACAGGTGTAAATCAGGTGTCCCTTATTTAAGGGTGAAGCCTGCACATGCTCTACATGTATTTCTCCTTGAACGCCTGAGAAAAATGGGTCGATCGAGACATTGTTCAGAAGAACAGCGAGCTTTGATTATAAAGTTGATTGGAGAAGGTAGCACTTATAAAGACGTGCAGACAATAATAAGCTGTTCAGCCAAAATGATCTCCAATGCTTTAAAATGGAGAGGAAAACCAGAGAGACATGGAAGAAAATGGAAGACTGCCATTCGAATGGATCGAAAAAAAATAGTCAGAATGGCAAAGGCTCAGACAATGATCAGCTCCAGGACGATCAAAGACAGTCTCAGGTTACCTGTGAGTACTGTGACAGTTAGAAGACACCTGTGTGAAGATAATCTATTAGCAAAAGTGCCACTGTTAATAAAAAAGACATGTACTGAAGTGGATACACTTTGATTCAGGCCACAGTACACTCTGAAGACAGTGAAGCATGGTGGTGCAAGCATCATGATATGGGTATGTTTCTCTTACTATGGTGCTGGGCCAGGGATCATGGACCAGTTTGCATATATCAGAATACTTGAACAGGTCGTGTGCCTTACGCTGAAGAGGAAATGCCCTTGAAATGGGTGTTTCAACAAGACAACGACCCTAAACACACTAGTAAATGAGCAAAATCTTGGTTCCAGTCCAAGAAAATTATGGGTTATGGAGTGGCCAGCCCAATCCCCGGACCTTAATCCGATAGAAAACCTGTGGGGTGACATCAAAGATGCAGTTTCTGAGGCGAAATCAAGAAATGCAAATGAATTGTGGGATGAAGACAAAGCATCCTGGGCTGGAATACCAGTCGACAGGTGCCAGAAGTTGGTTGAATCTGATAGAGTGTTGATGTGAAGCAGTTATTCAACTAAATATTAGGTTTTTGATTCACAGCAATGTTAATCCTAAATAAAGAGTACATATTGTGAGTTAGTGAAGACAAATGCAGATACTGCTATTTTTTTGAACAGTGTTCATTTTTTGATATTTTCTGTAAAGTAGTTAAAAATTATATACATTTCTCTTCATGTTTTGATTTGGAAAACAGTATGCAATGTTCCCAATGCATGGAAATAAAAACTACTATTAAGATTTTGTGCTTAACTAATGTTTTTAAACACACTGCTATTATTTTGAACACAACTGTATCTGTATATTCATTCATTCATTCATTATCTGTAACCCTTATCCAGTTCAGGGTCGCGGTGGGTCCAGAGCCTACCTGGAATCATTGGGCGCAAGGCAGGAATACACCCTGAAGGGTGTTCATAGGGTGACACATACTCACACTTTCATTCACACACTCACACCCACGGACACTTTTGAGTCGCCAATTCACCTACCAACGTGTGTTTTTGGACTGTGGGAGGAAACCGGAGCACCCGGAGGAAACCCACGCAGACACAGAGAGAACACACCACACTCCTCACAGACAGTCACCCGGAGGAAACCCACGCAGACACAGAGAGAACACACCACACTCCTCACAGACAGTCACCCGGAGGAAACCCACGCAGACACAGGGAGAACACACCACACTCCTCACTGACAGTCACCCGGAGGAAACCCACGCAGACACAGGGAGAACACACCACACTCCTCACAGATAGTCACCCGGAGGAAACCCACACAGACACAGGGAGAACACACCACACTCCTCACAGATAGTCACCCGGAGGAAACCCACGCAGACACAGGGAGAACACACCACACTCCTCACTGACAGTCACCCGGAGGAAACCCACGCAGACACAGGGAGAACACACCACACTCCTCACTGACAGTCACCCGGAGGAAACCCACGCAGACACAGGGAGAACACACCACACTCCTCACAGATAGTCACCCGGAGGAAACCCACGCAGACACAGGGAGAACACACCACACTCCTCACTGACAGTCACCCGGAGGAAACCCACGCAGACACAGGGAGAACACACCACACTCCTCACTGACAGTCACCCGGAGGAAACCCACGCAGACACAGGGAGAACACACCACACTCCTCACAGACAGTCACCCGGAGGAAACCCACACAGACACAGGGAGAACACACCACACTCCTCACTGACAGTCACCCGGAGGAAACCCACGCAGACACAGGGAGAACACACCACACTCCTCACTGACAGTCACCCGGAGGAAACCCACGCAGACACAGGGAGAACACACCACACTCCTCACAGATAGTCACCCGGAGGAAACCCACGCAGACACAGGGAGAACACACCACACTCCTCACTGACAGTCACCCGGAGGAAACCCACGCAGACACAGGGAGAACACACCACACTCCTCACTGACAGTCACCCGGAGGAAACCCACGCAGACACAGGGAGAACACACCACACTCCTCACAGACAGTCACCCGGAGGAAACCCACACAGACACAGGGAGAACACACCACACTCCTCACAGATAGTCACCCGGAGGAAACCCACGCAGACACAGGGAGAACACACCACACTCCTCACTGACAGTCACCCGGAGGAAACCCACGCAGACACAGGGAGAACACACCACACTCCTCACTGACAGTCACCCGGAGGAAACCCACGCAGACACAGGGAGAACACACCACACTCCTCACTGACAGTCACCCGGAGGAAACCCACGCAGACACAGGGAGAACACACCACACTCCTCACTGACAGTCACCCGGAGGAAACCCACGCAGACACAGAGAGAACACACCACACTCCTCACAGACAGTCAGCCGGAGGAAACCCACGCAGACACAGGGAGAACACACCACACTCCTCACTGACAGTCACCCGGAGGAAACCCACGCAGACACAGGGAGAACACACCACACTCCTCACAGATAGTCACCCGGAGGAAACCCACACAGACACAGGGAGAACACACCACACTCCTCACAGATAGTCACCCGGAGAGAAACCCACGCAGACACAGGGAGAACACACCACACTCCTCACTGACAGTCACCCGGAGGAAACCCACGCAGACACAGAGAGAACACACCGCACTCCTCACAGATAGTCACCTGGAGCGGGACTCAAACCCACAACCTCCAGGTCCCCCCCACTATATTAGAATTCTTTAATCGGATTAAGTTTGAATATTGATGCTTTTATTCCCTACAAATTGGTGAATAGAGGATGAGCTGAAAACATTTAGCTGCAACATCACTATTGTTTTTCATTGAGAGGGAAAAATGTGAGGAGAATGAGATTGAGATGAAGATGAAGAGGAAAATGAAAAAGAAGATAGTGATGAAGGTGAACATGTGGAAGTCAGTGATAGTGATGATGAAAATTATAGTGAAGTAGGGGAAGGTGATAGTGAGGAAAGTGACAGTGAAGAAGGTGAACATGGGGGAAACATTTAAGGGAAGTTGATGATAAACACATACTTGATTTTTCTTCTCCACCTTCAGTTCTCCACAGTGAGCTGCTGCTGGGTGGATCTCGCTTGTCCAGTGAGACCAGCTGAGCGAAGTCAGACTCAAACTCCCACTGAAACAACAGAGTGACGTAAGTGGTAAACACCTCTGCCCGAAGTCAGGGTTTGATTCTTGGAAGCAGACAAACACCTGCAAGGACCATCCCATCATCACCAGCTGAACTTCACGCTTTAACGACAGAGCATTCGTCTTAAAAACAGAGGCTCTCACCAACATTTTTTTAAATATTTAAAGTGTAGTAGTTAACTTTAGGGAGCAGTCCCCAATATGAGCAGAAACACTATACAACACCAAAGAGGCCCTTGGACATGACTCCTAACATTGCATTATCCATCTTTGGGCTAAAAGCGTCTGCCAAATGTTTTAAATATGAGGGGTTATGACGCCACTCTTACTGACAGCAAAAAACACCATGGTGAATCATACTTGATTATCCTCAGGTCTGAGAGGTAAGTACATTGTTGTCACTTTACATTCCTCAGCAGAGCTGCTATTTATCCTGTAGTTTACCTAGTTAGCTAATATTTTTAGAGCTCTGTATTAAAGGCAGTAAAATCACCTGATAAATATTTCAAAACAGATCATAGAAAAAGATACAAGCTTTTATTTAAATCACCAAAGAAATGTACTATTCAAATTATCAAATATTCAAATCCTTTTAATGTTTGCCATCAGTTATTTTACTACCATACCCAGAATGCTGGATAATACATACTGGGGCAGCACAGGTAGTGTCGTAGTCACAGGGGCCTGGAGGTTGTGGGTTCGATTCCCACTCCGGGTGACTGTCTGTGAGGAGTGTGGTGTGTTCTCTCTGTGTCTGTGTGGGTTTCCTCCGGGTGACTGTCTGTGAGGAGTGCGGTGTGTTCTCTCTGTGTCTGTGTGGGTTTCCTCCGGGTGACTGTCTGTGAGGAGTGTGGTGTGTTCTCTCTGTGTTTGCGTGGGTTTCCTCCGGGTGACTGTCTGTGAGGAGTGTGGTGTGTTCTCTCTGTGTCTGTGTGGGTTTCCTCCGGGTGACTGTCTGTGAGGAGTGCGGTGTGTTCTTCTTCTGTGTCTGTGTGGGTTTCCTCCGGGTGAACTGTCTGTGAGGAGTGTGGTGTGTTCTCTCTGTGTTTGCGTGGGTTTCCTCCGGGTGACTGTCTGTGAGGAGTGTGGTGTGTTCTCTCTGTGTCTGTGTGGTGTTTCCTCCGGGTGACTGTCTGTGAGGAGTGTGGTGTGTTCTCTCTGTGTTTGCGTGGGTTTCCTCCGGGTGACTGTCTGTGAGGAGTGTGGTGATGTTCTCTCTGTGTCTGTGTGGGTTTCCTCCGGGTGACTGTCTGTGAGGAGTGCGGTGTGTTTCTCTCTGTGTCTGTGTGGGTTTCCTCCGGGTGGACTGTCTGTGAGGAGTGTGGTGTGTTCTCTCTGTGTTTGCGTGGGTTTCCTCCGGGTGACTGTCTGTGAGGAGTGTGGTGTGTTCTCCCTGTGTCTGCGTGTGGTTTCCTCCGGGTGCTCCAGTTTCCTCCCACGGTCCAAAAACACACGTTGGTAGGTGGATGGGCGACTCAAAAGTGTCCGCAGGTGTGAGTGTGTTAGTGAATGTGTGAGTGTGTGTTGCCCCTGTGAAGAACTGGCACCCCCTCCAGGATGTATTCCCCGCCTTGCGCCCAATGATTCCAGTAGGCTCTGGACCCACTGTGACCCTGAACTGTGATAAGGGTTACAGATAATTGAATGAATGAATGAGTGAATGAATAATACACACTGACTTTAAGTCCTGTTGGAAATTTAGCATTTAAGATATGAGAGCTCATAAACAACACCACAGTCTCTTATCTCTTTGTGAGAAACAGACATTTTCACCGAGTCCTGATTTTCCGAGTTTGTGGGCATGTTCATACTAAAAAATCCTGGTCCCTGAACAATGGAAAAAGTTGCAGTAGACACCTTCCAATACTTTTCAGCTCCAGCCCGTCACAGATCTCAGGTGTGAACCACTTTTATGACGGCGTCCATTATCCCACAACCACAAGCCAATTCATGTCGTAATTACACCTTGAACTTGTAACTAGGAACTTTCAAGGAGGACTTGAAAACAGTGACAGACTGTAGGTTAATCAGGGACAGTATGGTTAATAAATACAGGTGAGCTGTCATTACTGTAACCATTACCTTAGATGGAATGAAAACTATGAGGTTCTGCTGTAGCTATAGGTAATGAGTTAAATGTTTACAGCAGATGTAACTGTTACATTTCTCATATACTACACCTGTGTTCCACTTACTAGTCAAGTCAACACGTTACAACCTTTATAACTACATTAAAGTGGTCTTGAAAGGCTTGTTTTTAGGACTAATAAACACAGCACTGAATGTTTCCTAAGTTTTAAAAGCAGTGAAAGCTGCGGTTAATAATTCCCCAGCTCTGCAACACGGACTATCTGAAGATTCCGTTTATTATTAACCAACATGTGTGTGCAAAGAATTATCTAGAGTAAGTCAACAAAATCATTCGCTTCATTTAGCTGGTTGCTGCAGGTTGAATGCTATGATGTTGGCTTTGTGACACGATAACGTTCACTGAATTGTGTAAGTTTGGTCTGTATTTGTACCGAGCGGCCTCTCTGTGCTCTCAATAACAGGGTTAGGATACAACTATCAGACACGATGAGTTTTATATTCACTGAAAATAGTCAATGCATTGAGTCAAATGGAAAGAAATGTGGACATTTTTGCATTTAAAAAAACACAGGTCCAAAATAGGGGCGGCACGGTGGTGCAGAAGGTAGGTGTCACAGTCACACAGCTCTAGGGGTCTGGAGGTTGTGGGTTCGATTCCCGCTCCGGGTGACTGTCGGTGAGGAGTGTGGTGTGTTCTCCCTGTGTCTGCGTGGGTTTCCTCCGGGTGACTGTCTGTGAGGAGTGTGGTGTTTTCTCCCTGTGTCCGTGTGGGTTTCCTCCGGGTGACTGTCTGTGAGGAGTGTGGTGTGTTCTCCCTGTGTCTGCGTGGGTTTCCTCTGGGTGACTGTCTGTGAGGAGTGTGGTGTGTTCTCCCTGTGTCTGCGTGGGTTTCCTCCGGGTGACTGTCTGTGAGGAGTGTGGTGTGTTCTCCCTGTGTCTGCGTGGGTTTCCTCTGGGTGACTGTCTGTGAGGAGTGGGGTGTGTTCTCCCTGTGTCTGCGTGGGTTTCCTCTGGGTGACTGTCTGTGAGGAGTGTGGTGTGTTCTCCCTGTGTCTGCGTGGGTTTCCTCTGGGTGACTGTCTGTGAGGAGTGTGGTGTGTTCTCCCTGTGTCTGCGTGGGTTTCCTCTGGGTGACTGTCTGTGAGGAGTGTGGTGTGTTCTATCTGTGTCTGCGTGGGTTTCCTCTGGGTGACTGTCTGTGAGGAGTGTGGTGTGTTCTCCCTGTGTCTGCGTGGGTTTCCTCCGGGTGACTGTCTGTGAGGAGTGTGGTGTGTTCTCCCTGTGTCTGCGTGGGTTTCCTCTGGGTGACTGTCTGTGAGGAGTGGGGTGTGTTCTCCCTGTGTCTGCGTGGGTTTCCTCTGGGTGACTGTCTGTGAGGAGTGTGGTGTGTTCTCCCTGTGTCTGCGTGGGTTTCCTCTGGGTGACTGTCTGTGAGGAGTGTGGTGTGTTCTCCCTGTGTCTGCGTGGGTTTCCTCTGGGTGACTGTCTGTGAGGAGTGTGGTGTGTTCTATCTGTGTCTGCGTGGGTTTCCTCTGGGTGACTGTCTGTGAGGAGTGTGGTGTGTTCTCCCTGTGTCTGCGTGGGTTTCCTCCGGGTGACTGTCTGTGAGGAGTGTGGTGTGTTCTCTCTGTGTCTGCGTGGGTTTCCTCTGGGTGACTGTCTGTGAGGAGTGTGGTGTGTTCTCCCTGTGTCTGCGTGGGTTTCCTCTGGGTGACTGTCTGTGAGGAGTGGGGTGTGTTCTCCCTGTGTCTGCGTGGGTTTCCTCCGGGTGACTGTCTGTGAGGAGTGTGGTGTGTTCTCCCTGTGTCTGCGTGGGTTTCCTCTGGGTGACTGTCTGTGAGTAGTGGGGTGTGTTCTCCCTGTGTCTGCGTGGGTTTCCTCTGGGTGACTGTCTGTGAGGAGTGTGGTGTGTTCTCCCTGTGTCTGCGTGGGTTTCCTCTGGGTGACTGTCTGTGAGGAGTGTGGTGTGTTCTCCCTGTGTCTGCGTGGGTTTCCTCTGGGTGACTGTCTGTGAGGAGTGTGGTGTGTTCTATCTGTGTCTGCGTGGGTTTCCTCTGGGTGACTGTCTGTGAGGAGTGTGGTGTGTTCTCCCTGTGTCTGCGTGGGTTTCCTCCGGGTGACTGTCTGTGAGGAGTGTGGTGTGTTCTCTCTGTGTCTGCGTGGGTTTCCTCTGGGTGACTGTCTGTGAGGAGTGTGGTGTGTTCTCCCTGTGTCTGCGTGGGTTTCCTCTGGGTGACTGTCTGTGAGGAGTGTGGTGTGTTCTCTCTGTGTCTGCGTGGGTTTCCTCTGGGTGACTGTCTGTGAGGAGTGTGGTGTGTTCTCCCTGTGTCTGCGTGGGTTTCCTCCGGGTGACTGTCTGTGAGGAGTGTGGTGTGTTCTCTCTGTGTCTGCGTGGGTTTCCTCTGGGTGACTGTCTGTAAGGAGTGTGGTGTGTTCTCTCTGTGTCTGCGTGGGTTTCCTCCGGGTGACTGTCTGTGAGGAGTGTGGTGTGTTCTCCCTGTGTCTGCGTGGGTTTCCTCCGGGTGCTCCGGTTTCCTCCCACAGTCCAAAAACACACATTGGTAGGTGGATTGGCGACTCAAAAGTGTCCGTAGGTGTGAGTGAGTGTGTGTTGCCCTGTGAAGGACTGGCGCCCCCTCCAGGGTGTATTCCCGCCTTGCGCCCAATGATTCCAGGTAGGCTCTGGACCCACCGCGACCCTGAACTGGATAAGGGTTACAGACAATGAATGAATGAATAAGTCTAGGACACATGTGAATGAACTAAAACAAGTAAATAAACACCCTTCTCACAGAGCAAATGCATGTACACAGTTTAAGTGTTAAGTGAGTTTTATGTTGATCACATGATCAGAGCTTTGGCAAGGCATCATTGTAGTGGTGGTGCTCTCAATGTCTCTCTGTCTCTCTCTCTTTGTCTTTCTCTGTCTGGGTGTGGCAGCGACTGAACTCCACCCGAGCAGCAGCACAGTGAAAGCGCAGAGAGCCGCAGGCGGAGGGAGGGAGGGAGGGAGAGAGTTTGGGAGGAGATGGAGAAATGCAGCTGGACAGGTCCAGCCACAGGCCAGAGACACGGAGCTGTCTCTATGTACAAAGCCACCAAAACATACGGTCACTGTCTGAACAAAACATTGTGTCTCAGTGTTTGATTTTGTCCATTTTTTTAACATATTTTGAACATCAATGATTGAAAAAGCTCTTTATTCTTCCTCTGTGAAGTTATTACTTTGGTGATACAAGGGTGTGTTCTGGTAGCAAACATATACGAGCTGAACCAAGAGTTAACGAAGAGTTAATAATAATAATGTAATGAAACTTATTTTAAAAATGAATAAGAATGAAAATAATAGTAAAAACGTGAAGTTTGGAGAATCTCCACGTAATGTTTCTATAGAAAGAACCCTAATGTTATTATGTGAAGTCCATTAAACTTTACAGCGCTGGGAATGTTCCTAATACTATTCTACACTTTCAGCCTCTTTGTAAACTTGGTTGCAACTTGCATGTTGCAAAGAACCCGCTGCCTTTTTGCTGAGAACAACAAAAGGTAGAAAATAATTAGGCCTACTCTCTCTCTCTCTCTCTCTCTCTCTCTCTCTCTCTCTCTCTCTCTCTCTCTCTCTCTCTCAGGAGGAGCCAGTGTGTGGGCGTGTGTGTGTGTGTGTGTGTGTGTAACTCTGTCACTCTGGACTTCTCTACTTTGTGCAGTATTGCTTTTCTCTCGGCTCTGTGTACACTGGAATACCCCCCTCTCTCTCTCTGTGTGTGTGTCCCTCTGCCTCGGTCTGCTGTCATCCGGAGGAAGGAATTCTACACAGGCCTGTTGCTTGGAGGGAAATTTTTTTCTACTTTTTTTGCTCTCTCTCTCTCTCTCTCTCTCTCTCTCGTCCACTGGAGAGTAGCCCACAGCGGGGGGAGCAGGTGTTGGGCTTGTGTTGTTTGAGGGAGTGAGTGTTTATCTGTCTGTTTTGGACTGAAAGGGACAGTAAGAGCGAGACATGCTGAGAAACAGCCCAGCTGGGTCGGTCACCACCACGGCCAGTCTGGACCAGAACAATGAGGTAAGAGAGAAGAGGTTAATAAGCTCTCTCTCTCTCTCTCTCTCTCTCTCTCTCATACACACACACACACTCACACACACACACACACACACACTCACACACACACACTCACACACACACACACACACTCACACACACACACACACACACACACTTACACACACACACACACACACACACCAGCCGATGAATGTAATCAAAAAGACAGCAGGCGATAAGTTTCTATGGATGCACCAATTTGGGACCAGTGTCTGTTGATTCTTGATTAGATAGATAGATAGATAGATAGATAGATAGATAGATAGATAGATAGATAGATAGATAGATAGATAGATAGATAGACAGACAGACAGACAGATAGATAGATAGATAGATAGATAGATAGATAGATAGATAGATAGACAGATAGACAGACAGATAGATAGATAGATAGATAGATAGATAGTGTATCAATACTACAATGTACAATGCTACTAACATTTATTTCAAACAGAGAACTGTAGAAGTCCTGAGGCTGTGAGTGAGTTTTAAAAGTTTAAAGACAGGCTTCATTCTGGTTATTAATCTGAAATCTTATAAATATATAAATTACTGGTTTAATTATTGCTTTAAAGCCATTAAGCACTCATGCGGTTATAAATGGGATTCTGACAGTTCAACAGGTTTAAAATAAGGCACATTCTAGTGCTATAAAATTATAATTAGTCTTAACGCATCTTATTTTTGTCAAAGGTCAAGTTTCCTTATCTCATGCTTTTCCATATTTTCCTGTTTCACCGGACCCTTACACATAAAAACAATGGCCTAACTTCCCCAGCCCTCCTCTTTCCTGCTCGGTAACTGTTTCTTCCCTCTGTCTGGTCTCAGCTGGGGCCTGACCCCTGAGCAGTGAGGTTCATTTGTTGACTTATCAGTTTGTCCACGTTTGCCCATCTGTTTTGTCCGCAAGGCGCTTTCCTCATCGCCCTGTCCACCTTGTCCATCTCTCTGAGCTCTGAGCTGTGCTTTAATAGCCTGTGTCCATCACGGCAAATCATCCTCAGCGTCCGTCCGCTAGCTCAGGGATATCTTTAGCCTGGTGGGGGGTGTAATAAGAGCCGTCTGAGTGAGGGCCCGAGCCATGTCATGTTTATTTTATCAGGGCCTGGCATTGAATCGAGGGCTGCCTCCGTCAGCTGCCACTGAGAGCCCTTCTTGTGGCTAATCAGCACACGGCCTCTCAGTTTAGCCTCAATAAAGTCATCCAGAACACAATGGACAACAGCTGTTTATGGGCAGACTGTGTGTAAACACAGAGATAGCGATTTATGACTTACATTGTTTAGGACATGATTTGGTGCATCGTAGAGGGATTTGGTTATTGTTTTGCTAAATTAACAATGATTAATAAAGTGAATAGAGGCGGCATGGTGGTGCAGCAGGTAGTGTCACAGTCACACAGCTCCAGGGACCTGGAGGTTGTGGGTTCAATTCCCGCTCCGGGTGACTGTCTGTGAGGAGTGTGGTGTGTTCTCCCTGTGTCTGTGTGGGTTTCCTCCGGGTGACTGTCTGTGAGGAGTGTGGTGTGTTCTCCCTGTGTCTGCGTGGGTTTCCTCCGGGTGACTGTCTGTGAGGAGTGTGGTGTGTTCTCCCTGTGTCTGCGTGGGTTTCCTCCGGGTGACTGTCTGTGAGGAGTGTGGTGTGTTCTCCCTGTGTCTGCGTGGGTTTCCTCCGGGTGACTGTCTGTGAGGAGTGTGGTGTGTTCTCCCTGTGTCTGCGTGGGTTTCCTCCGGGTGACTGTCTGTGAGGAGTGTGGTGTGTTCTCCCTGTGTCTGCGTGGGTTTCCTCCGGGTGACTGTCTGTGAGGAGTGTGGTGTGTTCTCCCTGTGTCTGCGTGGGTTTCCTCCGGGTGACTGTCTGTGAAGAGTGTGGTGTGTTCTCCCTGTGTCTGCGTGGGTTTCCTCCGGGTGCTCCGGTTTCCTCCCACAGTCCATAAACACACGTTGGTAGGTGGATTGGCGACTCTAAAGTGTCCGTAGGTGTGAGTGAGTGTGTGTTGCCCTGTGAAGGACTGGCGCCCCCTCCAAGGTGTATTCCCGCCTTGCGCCCAATGATTCCAGGTAGGCTCTGGACCCACCGCGACCCTGAACTGGATAAGCGCTTACAGATAATGAATGAATGAATGAATGATTAATAAAGTGAATACAGACGTGTAGAGAGTAGAGGAACAACAACACAAACACAGTTTGGGATTTTATGTTTAAAACAGACCTAGAATAGACCAAACCTTAATGAACATTACTGTAGTTAATGCTAACGCTGCAGAGGTAACGTACTCCCTCTCAGTTTGTGCAGGAAATTGTGCATCTCCTGCCAAGAAGTGTCTGGTTTTTCACGTACAGATATCACAGCCTGAAGGACAATGATAAAGCTCTCAGGTTCTAGTGACTGGAAAGGGACTCTTGTTGTTTGTGCACACTGAACCCCAATGTATTTGCATTGCGTTTGTCACTTGAGCTGAAATGTTAAACTCAAAAAGAATGGTCTTCAAGCAGCCTTTCATTGACATTCCTCACTTTAAAAGAAGAACACAGAGCGATCCAGCAGTGCACAACTGTTGCAAGATCATTATCCTTGTTTTATTTTCCCAAAGGCAGAGTTTCCTCATTGCTCAAGCTTCCTAACTTCCTGTTTCTGTGCGTATCGCAAATATGTAAACAATGATCTGACTCTGCTCCAGACAAACCAAGCCTCCACTTACCTTCCCTCGCTGCTTTAAAGAACCGGACGCTAAACCTAACGGTTCTGTATGCAGCGGGTTCTGTATGTAACGGGCCTAAATCGGGTTCTGAGACACATCGTCTAGAGAGAACACATCCGCAGGTTTTAATGCAGAATGCTACCAAGCCGGGAGGGTGAAGGGTAGGACATGCTTCCTCAGAGACATGTGAAGCCAGCCACCACTTCTTTTCACACTGCTGTGTTTATATAACTACAGCTTAACACACTTAGAGGAGAAGAATAACTGCCCAGGTCTCTGGGACAGTCAGCGGACAAATGGCAACACTGTTGCTGTTGTAACAGTAAAGCATCATCAGATGTGAACTCACTGTGTTTTTCTATGAAATTACATTCCTCCACATTCTTCTAAAAAGCAGCAGACAGTAAAGAGGCTCTGGATCCGCAGGAACATCACAGATCTCACAATCAGATCACATTCGCAGCAAAGGACTCTGAATTCAGTCGCATTAAACTCATCTTATCATTTCTCCAGGGACAGTTCAGTTTTCAGCATCATCAAGACATTGGACAGGAATGTATTATAACCTCACTGTCACAAGGCAACAGGGACCGTATGTTTATACCGATGTTTAAAGGGTAAAGAATATTTCTAGGAACGTAACGTTTGGACCATGTGTGATTTTTCTTTGCGTCTGTTTTGGTTCAGAGAGAAGTGAGGAGGCTGAGACTGACCCTGCGTCCTGAGGACACCTTTAAAAGTCAGAAGGAGAGGCGGAAGAACACGCAACAGTCAGTAGGTGTTTTCTTCTTATCCTTCACTACAGTCTCCACATTCTGAAAAACCCTATCACATTCCTCCCTCACTTCCATCAGAAGAAAATTCCCCTGGTTTCATGTGATTAGATCACACCGTTTCACCTCCATTAACAGAAACAGAAACTGCCAGGGGATCATGCAGCGAGTCATAAAAACGAAGTAGGGCAGAGGTACCTTTTAAAGTGTTTTTTTTTTTATGTTTATATTGATATTAAGATCTAATTTTGCTGATTATGCATTGGATTGTTTCAGTCAAACAGTCAAAGCCTTTATGATTACATACGTTTAATAACATTTTTATATTGAATGCATTCAGTTTAAACCATTTTTACATTTTTCTACCAAAATTATGTTATTGTTCTGGTAAGAAATTAGAGATTCATTAAAAAAAATGCAAATACGTTTGCAAAATACATTATCGGACCATGATAAATTAAGAAGCATTGGAAAATACTATGTACAAATAGTGGCAAGTCAATTATATTTATTCATTCATTCATTATCTGTAAGCGCTTATCCAGTTCAGGGTCACGGTGGGTCCAGAGCCTACCTGGAATCATTGGGTGCAAGGCGGGAATACACCCTGGAGGGGGCGCCAGTCCTTCATAGGGCAACACACACACTCACACACTCACAGGGAGGAAACCGAAGCACCCGGAGGAAACCCACGCAGACACAGGGAGAACACACCACACTCCTCACAGACAGTCACCCGGAGGAAACCCATGCAGACACAGGGAGAACACACCACACTCCTCACAGACAGTCACCCGGAGGAAACCCACGCAGACACAGGGAGAACACACCACACTCCTCACAGACAGTCACCCAGAGGAAACCCACGCAGACACAGGGAGAACACACCACACTCCTCACAGACAGTCACCCGTAGGAAACCCATGCAGACACAGGGAGAACACACCACACTCCTCACAGCCGGAGCGGGAATCAAACCCACAACCTCCAGGTCCCTGGAGCTGTGTGACTGCGACACTACCTACTGCACCAACCTGCCGCCCAAGTCCATTATATATTAAATATAATTTTATGTTTCATGTTTGTTGTGTAAGGTAACATATCTTCCAAAAAATCAGGCTCTGTTTACTGTATGACAGAGCAGTAGAACAGTTTAGAATGCTTTAGCATCATTCATTCATTCAGTGTCTGTAGTCAGTTATCCAGTTAACGGCCGAGGGCTCTCGGTGTGTACGGAGCCCCCCGGGAATCTGCTTTAACATCAGGTCAAATGTAATTATCACTGACTCATTAGGAATGAAAGGATTCAGTGAGAAATGGTGACAGCCCTCAATGCTGCTGATCAAATGAGTCTCAGCCTGAGGCTCATTCTCATTGATTAGATTCTTTTTCCTAATGTTTCACATCTTTTTCTTCAGCATTGCTCTCTTCAGTGTGAAAATATCTGAAACACACTAGTGTACAGAGAAATGTGTACAAACCTGATGTGAGTGGTGTAGCCTCAGTGATTTAGTGTTCTTATCTTTGTATGTGGAGGTGTGGCCCACACGTGTACACACACACACACACACACACACACTATGAATGTCATAATCCATGTATACTGCTTTCAAGAAATAGTTCAGTCAAAAAAGCTAATGTTAGCCACTGATAAATATTCTGTGAACAGACCGATGGTGTGCACTAGCTTCTATTAGCTTTTTATAAAATTAGCCCTAGTTTGGTCACGCATTTTACTTTAACATTAGAGAATTATAAAGCAACGTCACAGAGCTGTTTATCCAGTGACCAGTGAAACTCTTAATTACATAAGCCCTGTGGACCAAGTTCCCTCACTGATAACACACACACACACACACACACACACACTCACACAGGTGACCAAACTGCAATATCACAGTACAAAGTAGCAATGTATGTACAATGTCATTGTGTTTTTCAGTTGCTGTGGCACATGTTATATTATATTATTCATTCATTCATTCATTCATTCATTATCTGTAACCCATATCCAATTCAGGGTCGCAAGGCTGGAACACACCCTGGAGGGGGCGCCAGTCCTTCACAGGGCAACACACACAGTCACACATTCACTCACACACTCACACCTACGGACACTTTTGAGTCGCCAATCCACCTCCCGACGTGTGTTTTTGGACTGTGGGAGGAAACAGGAGCACCCGGAGGAAACCCACGCAGACACTGGGAGAACACACCACACTCCTCACAGACAGTCACCCGGAGGAAACCCACGCAGACACAGGGAGAACACACCACACTCCTCACAGACAGTCACCCGGAGGAAACCCACGCAGACACAGGGAGAACACACCACACTCAAAAATTGTTCAGAGGTGTAAATGTGTGAGTGTGTGTCGCCCTGGAAAGAAATGCCACCCCGTCCAGGACATGTCCTCACCTTGCACCCAGTGATTCCCACAGCGACCCTGAACTGGAAAAGTGGCTACAGAGAACGAATGAATTGTTAAATATATTATATATTTCATTCATTGTCTGTAACTGCTTCATAGTGTTCAGGGTAGCGGTGAGTCTGGAGCCTACCCGGAATCACTGTGCGCAAGGCAGGAGCACACCCTGGACAGGGCACCAGCCCACCACAAGGCCATACACAGACTCAATGACTCACACCTGTGGACATTTTCACCTGCTGTGAATCTCTCTCCAGCTCCTGTATAGCTCTCAGACCTGAGCTGGATGTTTACCAAAGGTGGCAGAACCATTTTGTGAGATGTTTACAGATTTTGCGGTCAGTCTGACAGATGAGTGTGTGTGTGTGTGTGTGTGTGTGTGTGTGTGTTTGAAAGAAAGTGGCAGTGTACTTTAAAAGGAGAGATAGTGGTTATAACATAGAGTGAGTATTTGTGCATTTTCCCATATATTTTACTCTGTGTGTGGAGCAAAAACCGCATAGACGACTAAAAATTGTGGGTATTTTCCTGTGGATTCTCAGTGCTAATTTTTCTGAGCAGCTGCTTTCACTATAAATGGCTTTCAGAATGAGATACAGTCACTGGATTTAAAATAAGTTCATAATTTGTATAGCACTTTGTCTTGAAAGTTATTTCAGACCTTTATTTGAGGCACTAAATAGCTGTTAAATGAGATTTCCTGTCTGTCCCACTGTCCCTCCGCATTACACTGCACCAGCCTCTGTTTACTTTGATTGCGTCAGTCAAAAGGCAACTTCATGTTAAAGGTGGTGGTTCCTAGCCACGTTAAAGGACAAAATACACCACACTTTCTGACAATGTGTAAGAGATAGTATGACAGCTTTATATGGATTAGACCAACACCCCAGTAATGTGTGTGTGTGTGTGTCCTCTCTGTACCTTGGCCTGACAAGTGTCCACCAACCCCACTCCACACCTCCTTCTCATCAGAGTTCAGCTGATAACTGGGTGTTTGTGTCATAGCTCTGATAGCCTGTGGTTATTATGGGACAGTATGCATACGTCACAGGGCGGGTTCTTGGAGGAGAGCCTTCAGCACACTGTACAAATACAAATGGACCCTACGCTTTAGAGCATCTAAAGAGTGAGGCTGTGTTCACAAGGACATTTTAGTGCACAGTTGATTTCAGTGGGAACCATGCCCTAATGGACAACAGACGTCCTTGAGCTGTAGTTCATTGAAAGTTTTTCCTGTTATCGACTGAAAATGTTCTCTAGGGACGAGTTATAATTCAACATCTTCTGGTTTAACAATGTGTGAGACAATGCCAACCCGAGCACCCGGAGGAAACCCACGCAGACACAGGGAGAACACACCACACTCCTCACAGACAGTCACCCGGAGGAAACCCACGCAGACACAGGGAGAACACACCACACTCCTCACAGACAGTCACCCGGAGGAAACCCACGCAAACACAGGGAGAACACACCAACTCCTCACAGACAGTCACCCGGAGGAAACCCACACAGACACAGGGAGAACACACCACACTCCTCACAGACAGTCACCCGGAGGAAACCCACACAGACACAGGGAGAACACACCAACTCCTCACAGACAGTCACCCGGAGGAAACCCACGCAGACACAGGGAGAACACACCACACTCCTCACAGACAGTCACCCAGAGGAAACCCACGCAGACACAGAGAGAACACACCACACGCCTCACAGACAGTCACCGGAGGAAACCCACGCAGACACAGGGAGAACACACCACACTCCTCACAGACAGTCACACGGAGCAGGAATCGAACCCACAACCTCCAGGCCCCTACCTGCTGCGCCACTGTGCCGCCCAAGAAAGTTTATAAAGAGTTTATTTTTAAAATACTTATAGCGCCATGGCATTCAAGTGCAGCTGTGACATTACCTTTTTGATCTTCAGTTTGTAGATTGGATAGCACAGTGGACAACATCTGCCCTCCAGCTCACAGGCTGCGGTTGAGTGTCCTACCCAGGCAAACACATCGTGTTGTATCATTAAGCATCCTTGGGCAAGACAGCTACTGCAATATTAGCTTTCGTGATTAGACAGGGTGTGGATCTGTTCCGTAATGTTTTCAAAGGTGTATCACGAGTGCAGTATGTAGCTGTGTTATTTCAGCACTAGTATTTTGTCATTATTCTGCAGCTCAGAAAAACTGAGGGGTAACACTGTGGGGGTAACTTCAGTACTTTAATTAGGGAACGCAATCGAAACGGAAAAGAACTATGACTGGAATTCATGCAAAACATTTTTCCAGTGAGACATAAGCCTGTATCTAATTTGTCTGTAATCCGATACCGAGTTGATAAAAGTTTTACAAGGCTCCACTGAGATTGTGACTGTGATCATCAGGGCCTCTGAAGAACTGTACAACCCTGAGAATCAAGATATAATGCCATTACAGGTGTGTTGACAGTAAACAAGCACAAATATCTTACTCTAAAACACATCACCAGGCTGTAACTGAGAAAAGGAACGTCAGTGGCAGGTCAGACATGTTCTCAGAACAGTAAAATGTGTTACAGGTGTTGTATCTGACATATTTTGAGCGATAATTATATAGACTGTAGGGCAGTACTGTATAATAACAAGCATGAAACTCGATTCCAAGCTTTCAGTGACAGTTTTAGACTATTTTCCCATGTTTTATGATCCAAGTGCAGAGCCCAGTTTAAATCAGTCAGATTTAACCACCGGTCCAGAAGATCTCACAAACAGAGTGGTATGTTTGAACACAAATAGTGTACGATTAACAGTGACGCTCTTAACCCGAGAGAAACCAGGGCGGGGATCAAGACAAAGAGTCAGTGACGAAGGAGACGGAGAGAGGCCAAGAAAACAGGCAAGACAAGATAGCTGAGAAGAGGAGGAGTCAGGAGACATGTCTTCCCTTTAAATAGTGGATATTCAGTTACTGCTATAACAATAACAAATTGATAGTGATCCGCCACAAAATGACAAGGGTGTGTGTAGAAACCCAATCCCCAGTGGGAGACGGGGTCATGTTGCACCTGCTGCTTCTCTCCGATGAAACCTTCCCTCACATCCCTCATAGAATCTGCATTAAAAGGATACCTCAGTGTGTTCCCAGAGGAAAATGCTATCGCTCGTTGATGGCTCAGGAGATTTAATGGCAATTTCATTTCAAATCCTTAGAGTAAAGTACAGAAAAAGGTTAAAATTTAAAATATACATTTAGCTTCAAAGCTGAGAAGGCTCTTAGTGCTGATGCGAAAGGGTTGAGTTGCGTCCTTTAGTCCAGCTGCAGATAAACGTGTGCTAATGCCTCCGAAAATCAGAGCCTAATATGAGATGTTACTGAGTCCTCCATTAAAACTCAAAGGGAGAAATGTGAGAACTCTCTGAGCAGCAGGAAACTTCAGCTAAAGTCTCTTTTGTCTGCCTCCTGATCTGAGTGTTATTTGGGAGAAACTAAAGAGTTATTTGTGGGTTCGATTCCCGCTCCGGGTGACTGTCTGTGAGGAGTTGGTGTGTTCTCTCTGTGTCTGCGTGGGTTTCCTCCGGGTGACTGTCTGTGAGGAGTGTGGTGTGTTCTCCCTGTGTCGGCATGGGTTTTCTCCGGGTGCTCCGGTTTCCTCCCACAGTCCCAAAACACACGTTGGTAGGTAGATTGGCGACTCAAAAGTGTCCGTAGGTGTGAGTGTGTGAGTGAATGTGTGACTGTGTGTGTGTTGCCCTGTGAAGGACTGGCGCCCCCTCCAGGGTGTATTCCTGCCTTGCGCCCAATGATTCCAGGTAGGCTCTGGACCCACCGCGACCCTGAACTGGATAAGGGTTACAGATAATGAATGAATGAATAAAGAGTTATTTGGGATCTCTGAGTTAGCTGTGACCTAAAGATCAGAGAAGTGTTCTTGGGACCGAGCTTAAGTCTCACGAAAAATGTGGGCAATAGAGTTGTGAAGGAGCAGTACTCTCTCCTCAATCAACATTCATGGCTTTCGTGAATGTTTTCGTGAGTGAATGTCACTGGGATGGCTGCCTACCATGCTGTTGTGTGTGTGTGTGTGTGTGTGTGTGTGTGTGTGTGTGCCCATTTCCCTTAGTGCATTACTGTGTGAGTATTTATGTGTGTCCACTGCCACAAACTGGTTAAATGCATCAGCGCAATTTCATTGTAATACAGTGCAACAACATTAAAGGCACAGTTTGTTTCTTAGATTTGTCTTTACCAGGAGTCAGGGTTATCTCTGTGTGTCCTATCAGTAGCTTCCGGTTGTTTATCAGAAACGATTTTGGCAGGTTTCCATGAATGTTGTTAAAGAAAACAAGGGCTGTTGACTCAAAACATGCTTATAATAGAAGCCTATGAGCTCATGCTAAGGACCCTGCCCATTGGCTGCTGTTATAAGGGTGTTTTAATTCAACAGGTTTTCTGTTCTCAAAGTTGATGGAAATGATAATCCCTGGTACCTGACGCATTGCTGCAGACATGGCAGTAAGTGGAATGAATGTTCTCAGGGCAGCTGGAATGACCTTCTTATAGAAAGAGCACCTGTTACATAAGGGACATAGATTGCGGACGCATTTACAGGTGAGTTACACAAGCCAAGCTTCATTCGGATAAGGCTCTGATAGTTTTTCTCAAATAGAAAGTCGGTACAGGTTGATCAATTTGCACTGATGTCTCGGTCACTACTATTTTGGATTAAAGAAGGTGTTTACTGGACATATTGAACATTCATTTATTCATTATCTGTAACACTTATCCAGTTCAGGGTCACATTGGGTCTGGAGTCTACCTGGAATCATTGGGCGCAAGGCGGGATCACACCCTGGAGGGGGCGCCAGTCCTTCACAGGGTGACACACACTCACACCTACGGACACTTTTGAGTCATCAATTCACCTACCAACATGTGTTTTTGGACTGTGGGAGGAAACCGGAGCACCCGGAGGAAACCCACACGGACACAGGGAGAACACACCACACTCCTCACAGACAGTCACCTGGAGGAAACCCACGTAGACACAGGGAGAACACACCACACTCCTCACAGACAGTCACCTGGAGGAAACCCACGTAGACACAGGGAGAACACACCACACTCCTCACAGACAGTCACCTGGAGGAAACCCACGCAGACACAGGGAGAACACACCACACTCCTCACAGACAGTCACCTGGAGGAAACCCATGCAGACACAGAGAGAACACACCACACTCTTCACAGACAGTCACCTGGAGGAAACCCATGCAGACACAGAGAGAACACACCACACTCTTCACAGACAGTCACTCGGTGGAAACCCACGCAGACACAGGGAGAACACACCACACTCCTCACAGACAGTCACCCGGAGGAAACCCACGCAGACACAGGGAGAACACACCAACTCCTCACAGACAGTCACCCGGAGGAAACCCACACGGACACAGGGAGAACACACCAACTCCTCACAGACAGTCACCTGGAGGAAACCCACGTAGACACAGGGAGAACACACCACACTCCTCACAGACAGTCACCTGGAGGAAACCCAGGTAGACACAGTGAGAACACACCACACTCTTTACAGACAGTCACCTGGAGGAAACCCATGCAGACACAGAGAGAACACACCACACTCTTCACAGACAGTCACTCGGTGGAAACCCACGCAGACACAGGGAAAACACGCCACACTCCTCACAGACAGTCACCCGGAGGAAACCCACGCAGACACAGGGAAAACACGCCACACTCCTCACAGACAGTCACCCGGAGCGGGACATAAAACACTCAAGTCCCACACTGTACAGAAGGGCATATAAACAGGCAGTGTCTGTATAAATGTTTAATATTATAATGGTTTGTTATGACTGTGTGATAGTGCTGGGCGATATGAGCGCAAATCAGTATCGCAATTAATTGTACATTTTACTACGATTACGATTAACAAACGATTATTTTGTTGTTGTATTTGTGACCCTCACAGTTCAGTGACGAGGCTTGTGCTGTAAATATGCTCCAGTGTTAAAGCTGGGGTAGTGTTTCTAATGTCGCTGGGAGCTTGTTCCTCTCTTGTTTTCTCAGCACTGTTTATATTTGGTGTGTGATTGTGCTTCGTCGTCTTAATGATAGTCAAACACAGCACGTCCAAACCACAGACGCTGTGTTTTTCTTTGGTACGGGCTGCTCGAGTCGCTCGGTCGGCCTCAGCGTTTAGGTTCTCCTCCATGTGGCAGATAGGGGGCAGAATCACATGACAAAAGCTTGGTAGCGTGGTTTTAAAGGGACAGTATATGAACATACAGTGGGGACATAACAGAATAAAAATAATGTATATAATCGATATAGACAACATTATGTCGATAAAAAGTTCTGAATTTTAAAGGTTATTTAAATGTCTGTTTCCTAACACCAATATGAACAGTTCAACAATGGAGCATTTCTTACCAAACCACTTTGAAAGACACTGTTTATACTTTCACCATTGTATTAAGCAGAAACTTTGAAAAGTCTTAGATGTGCCACGCCGTGGGGATTACGTTTGTTGTGGGTTCATCTTATCTTTCTGCCTGGGCTCATATCCGGAACGTCAGGAAGGCACCAGAGATCGTCTAATGATGAGCATCTGCTCTCGAG
>NC_089819.1:52011841-52086841 GCF_029633855.1 Hoplias malabaricus
GCGTGGGTTTCCTCCAGGTGCTCCGGTTTCCTCGCACAGTCCAAAAACACACGTTGGTAGGTGGATTGGCGACTCGAAAGTGTCCGTAGGTGTGAGTGTGTGTGTGAATGTGTGGTGTGTGTGTTGCCCTGAGAAGGACTGGCGCCCCCTCCCACCTTGCGCCCAATGATTCCAGGTAGGCTCTGGACCCACCACGACCCTGAACTGGATAAGGGTTACAGATATTGAATGAATGAATGAATGAAATGAAACTGTTTTGACTAACATTTTGTCTGTGTGTACATGTCCTGTTTGTATTCTCTTGTATGATCCATGGCACAATTTATTTGAGGGCATTTCACTGCTGAAATCAGGCTAGAGTTGCGATGCATTCTCTAACACAAAACCTATATCTCTGCACATTGCAGCTGGCGAACTCTCAGAGGCAATATCTGGAGGCGGAGGTGAAAACAGGAAGACAGGCCATGGAGAGTTTTGATCAGATGAACAGCTCTCTCATAACAGCCAACCTCGACCTTCAGGTACACCGTCCGAACCAGTACAACACAAGCCAGCACACAGTACATCCTCTGGACTAGAGTTAGACAGTGCGTTATATTATTAATATATTTTTAAATTTTTATTTCATCAGCTTCCCATTGATATTCCCAGTCACACAAAAGTCATAGAGGAGCATGTACTTCCTTTATAGCCCCTATACAGGCACATTCAGGTCAATAATGCAATATATGTATTAATAAATGCAGTATAACAAGCCTTAAATGTGGTCTTGTACCAACTGTAGCTCCCTATTAAATACAGTCAATACTCGAGACATGTTTTGCTTCTTTAATTTTGACCTGGTGCTATGAGGACAGTTAACACTTATGACCCCGAGAATGCATGTCCAAATCAGTGCATTGGCTTCAAGCACAAAGTACAGATACATTTTAGGCAGCAGAGTGGCATGCTTTAGCTATGCATCATACTGATAATGATTATAAATAGACGACATACAGGGGTCGGACAATGAAACTGAAACACCTGTCATTGTAGTGAGGGAGGTTTCATGGCTAAACTGGAGCAGCCTGGTGGCCAATCTTCATTAATTCCACATTGCACCAGTAAGACCACGTGCATCCAATGGTTCAAACATTGTGTCCTGAAGGCGGTGCCGTGTATCAGGACGACAACGCACCAATACACACAGCAAGACTGGTGAAGGACTGGTTTGATGAACATGAAAGTGAAGTTGAACATCTCCCATGGCCTGCACAGTCACCAGATCTAAATATTATTGAGCCACTTTGGGGTGTTTTGGAGGAGCGAGTCAGGAAACGTTTTCCTCCACCAGCATCACGTAGAGACCTGGCCACTATCCTGCAAGAAGAATGGCTTCAAATCCCTCTGACCACTGTGCAGGACTTGTGTATGTCATTCCCAAGACCAACTGACACTGTATCGGCCGTAAAAGGAGGCCCTACACCGTACTAATAAATTACTGTGGTCTAAAACCAGGTGTTTCAGTTTCATTGTCCAACCCCTGTATGTGGTTATGATATTTCTTGGTTATAAGGTTATGATCGATTTCTTGGCAGATCATCTATGTTTATCAAGATTAATAACTGAGTAATTAGGACTTGAAGGGGTTAAACTCCAGGCTTCAGATGTCTGTGCTGTGTTACTGAGTGTGTGTGTGTGCGTGTGTATATGTGTGTGTGTTGTAGAAAGCCCTGCTGGACAGCTGTAATGGTCGGGTGGTGAACAGAGATGAGATGAAGACTCTTCGCAGCTCCTTCGAGAAAACAGAGGAAAGACTGAGAGAAAGAGAGAGACAGCTGGCTGCAGCTCAAGCCGAAAACCAGGCGCTAAAACAACAGGTACCACACACACACATACACACACCTACAAACCCAGACACACATACCATACTCTTTTATACACCAGTATGTTTCTGCTTGGTTCATATAATATTATAATACACAGTTAAAGCCACCATAACACAGTTCTGTGATATTTATTAATCTCTACAAAGACTTAGATACACTCTTTAAAAATGGACTGTGTGTGTGTGTGTGTGTGTGTGTGTAGTTGGAGTCATCTCAGGAGGCCAGTGCCCAAGCTGTGAAGGAGATGAATGTTAAACTGCAGAAGCAGTATGAGGAGAAACTGCAGGAACAGCAGAGGAGGCACAGAGAAGAGATTCAAGCTCTACAGGTACACACTTTAACACAGGGATGTTCAAGGGCCACACTGGGATTTAACAGGCGGGCAGAGAGGTGGCGCCACCTAGTGGAATGCAAGATAATGCAGAAGAAAGGTGAAATGAATGCGGTTTTAGGACAATTTTGTAAATACTCAGAGAGCCAGATAAAACAGGGCCACCACTGCTATAACATTGAGCCATTACATATGCTCATAAACTGAAAAGGAAAATGACACACCTGAAGGCCCAAAAGAAGACAAAGACTGGACTGGGGTTGGATTGCATTGCTGCAGCAGGGCTTGAATTACTATTTCCTACAGTCGTAAACTCTGTCATACTCTGTATAGCCATTTGTACTGTAAAGACTTGCTATTTTTATTACAAAGTGGCATTGACAAACCCACCGTGGACCGTTTGTCACGGATCAGTACTGGCCTGAGGACCACCAGGTCCATTTCATGGTCCATAGCTTAGATGTTGAGAATCCCTGCTTTGTTTGACTGCAGCTCCCTCTAGTGGCACTTTAAAGTAAACAGACATTTGAGACGTTTTGAAAAAAGGGAGTGTCACCAAAAGCTCAAACTGAAAGTGAAGATCATTATGGAACAGAGGGTTCAACTCCTCGTTTTTTAGAAGCGTACACAGATGTAGGATGTGTTGAATGTGGCCGCTGTGTGTTCTGACCTCTCCCAGGCCCAGCTGGAGGAGTATATGAGGCGTCTGGAGGAGGCGGAGGAGAAGGTGAAGCACTTGGAGCAGGAGATTGCTCAGAGAGATCAGAGGATCATTGAAGTGGAGCGGCTGCTGGACTGTATGGCTCAGGTCTGTAGTCTTAAGTAGTGGCCTCTACATCACATGTTTGTAGCAGAGCAGGAAGTGGGAGAACAGAGGGTCCAATAGCGCCCCCTACAGTCATGACACTTTTATTACAACTGCTGAAACTGAAATACACTCTGGTCAAAAGTTTGTGGGCATTTATTTGAAAATGAAGGGCAGTAAAAGTAAGTTTATGCACCTTTTACCCCTCCTGCTTACACTTATCTTCATATATTAGCTGAGGGCGGAATGGTGGTGCAGCAGGTAAGTGTCGCAGTCACACAGCTCCAGGGACCTGGAGGTTGTGGGTTCGATTCCCACACCGGGTGACTGTCTGTGAGGAGTGTGGTGTGTTCTCCCTGTGTCTATGTGGGTTTCCTCCGGTTGACTGTCTGTGAGGAATGTGGTGTGTTCTCCTTGTGTCTGCATGGGTTTCCTCCGGGTGACTGTCTGTGAGGAGTGTGGTGTGTTCTCCCTGTGTCTGCGTGGGTTTCCTCCGGGTGACTGTCTGTGAGGAGTGTGGTGTGTTCTCCCTGTGTCTGCGTGGGTTTCCTCCGGGTGACTGTCTGTGAGGAGTGTGGTGTGTTCTCCCTGTGTCTGCGTGGGTTTCCTCTGGGTGCTCCGGGTTCCTCCCACAGTCCAAAAACACACGTTGGTAGGTGGATTGGCAACTCAAAAAGTGTCCGTAGGTGTGAGTGTGTGAGTGAATGTGTGTGTGTTGCCCTGTGAAGGACTGGCGCCCCCTCCAGGGTGTGTTCCCACCTTGCGCCCAGTGATTCCAGGTAGGCTCTGGACCCACCGCGACCTTGAACTGGATAAGGGTTACAGATAATGAATGAATGAATGAATGATTGATTTGAGCTGCCTCTGCTGGTAGGATGATTTAACTGCAACTGTTAAAAGATAATACTAAATGTAACAAGTTAAGAAAATATGTTAAAATGAAGCATAATAAACAGAGCAGCCCTGATTGTATCCTGATTTTTACCACTGCTTAAGACTGTAGCCTAAATTGCCTTCCACTCGATAGAAAACATTTTATATCTTGCATTCTTGTTTTTGTTTTTGTATTCCAGGAGAAGAGTCAGCTCACAGAGAAACTGTGCGACTGTGAAAAGCGTCTGCGGACCTTAAATGAAGACCAAGTAGACTCAGGCATTGTTAAAAAGTAAGCAGTGGTCTTCATTAGACATGTGGTGTTTAAATGGCTCATGTCCTACAGTTTTAATGTCATTTGCTAGATATGCACCAAAAAAAACATGCTTCTGATGACAGGGTGTTTCACTGCAGGTCCGAGCAGGTTCAGCTACAGAAAGAGGCATCAGAACTGAAAGAGAGAATAAAACACCTGAACGACATGGTGTTCTGCCAGCAGAGGAAGGTGAAGGGCATGATAGAGGAGGTGAGATAATATACGTCACACAGATATCGATATAGCTCGTGCTAAAATGATTCACTCTGTGTATTCATTAGTTTATTGAGTGTATTTTCTTCTCTTTTTAAGGTGGAATCTCTGAGGGCCAGTGTAGCCCAGAAGGACATGTACATATCAGAGCTGCTGGACAGGATTGCAATAGTGGAGTGTGAGGTAAACACAGTGGGAAAAGGTTGCATGTTTTTCTTTAGACTCCCACCTGCCTTGAATCATCCGAACATGCAGAGAATGCCACTGGACGGAGGATGACTGGAGCCTTCTGGAGCCCAACACTATTCTGCCTGCTGCTGTTTCCGGGTTTCATTTGCTTTTACTATCATTTCCCAACACTGCACTCTGAGAGAAACATGCCAAACAAAGTGTTTTGTACTGTGAAGTTTGACAACATTAAGGACTAGTGAGGCTTGTGTGAGTTCCCAAATAAATCAGAAAAACGCGGTAGCTTTTTAATGATTACGCCCCTCTAAATCATCTCAAATGCATATCACGGATACCATACGGACCAAGTGTATATTTCATTACACGACAGCTGATTAAATCATGTTTAAAGCTGGAAAGGGATCATCACTGGGGCCTTATAACAATATTAACATATCACACTTCAAACCAACTACATACTGTGAAGCAAGTTATTTATAGCTAAGGTGTCTTGAATGATCATGATATTATATATTTAACATATCGTGCCACCCCTAGTCGTCTAGTCACATGACCAACAAACCAGCTTCACAGCAAAGAACAGCATTATACGTTTGGCATGAAAAAGCTTTTACTCTGAAAAACAGTGTTACTTTGAATTTACTTGATTAAATGTGTCCGTAAGTTCCACATTAATGAAAAAAATGTAATCAACATTCATTTTATTCATTCAATCATTGTCTGTAACGCTTATCCAGTTCACGGTCGCGGTGGGTCCAGAGCCTACCTGGAATCATTGGGCGCAAGGCGGGAATACACCCTGGAGGGGGCACCAGTCCTTCACAGGGCAACACAGACACACACACATACACTCACACACTCACACCTACAGACACTTTTGAGTCGCCAATCCACCTACCAACATGTGTTTTTGGACTGTGGGAGGAAACCGGAGCACCCGGAGGATACCCACGCCGACACAGGGAGAACACACCACACACCTCACAGACATTCACCCGGAGGAAACCCACGCAGACACAGAGAGAACACACCACACTCCTCACAGACAGTCACCCGGAGGAAACCCACAAGGACACAGGGAGAACACACCACACTCCTCACAGACATTCACCCGGAGGATACCCACGCAGACACAGAGAGAACACACCACACACCTCACAGACATTCACCCGGAGGAAACCCACGGAGACACAGGGAGAACACACCACACTCCTCACAGACAGTCACCCGGAGGAAACCCACGCAGACACAGGGAGAACACACCACACTCCTCACAGACAGTCACCCGGAGGATACCCACGGAGACACAGGGAGAACACACCACACACCTCACAGACATTCACCCGGAAGAAACCCACACAGACAAAGAGAGAACACACCACACACCTCACAGACATTCACCCGGAGGATACCCACGCAGACACAGAGAGAACACACCACACACCTCACAGACATTCACCCGGAGGAAACCCACGGAGACACAGGGAGAACACACCACACTCCTCACAGACAGTCACCCGGAGGAAACCCACGCAGACACAGGGAGAACACACCACACTCCTCACAGACAGGCACCCGGAGGATACCCACGCAGACACAGAGAGAACACACCACGCTCCTCACAGACAGTCACCCGGAGGAAACCCACGCAGACACAGGGAGAACACACCACACTCCTCACAGACATTCACCCGGAGGATACCCACGCAGACACAGAGAGAACACACCACACACCTCACAGACATTCACCCGGAGGAAACCCACGCAGACACAGAGAGAACACACCACGCTCCTCACAGACAGTCACCCGGAGGAAACCCACGCAGACACAGGGAGAACACACCACACTCCTCACAGACAGTCACCCGGAGGATACCCACGCAGACACAGGGAGAACACACCACACACCTCACAGACATTCACCCGGAGGAAACCCACGCAGACACAGAGAGAACACACCACGCTCCTCACAGACAGTCACCCGGAGGAAACCCACGCAGACACAGGGAGAACACACCACACTCCTCACAGACAGTCACCCGGAGGATACCCACGCAGACACAGGGAGAACACACCACACTCCTCACAGACAGTCACCCGGAGGATACCCACGGAGACACAGGGAGAACACACCACACACCTCACAGACATTCACCCGGAGGAAACCCACGCAGACACAGAGAGAACACACCACGCTCCTCACAGACAGTCACCCGGAGGAAACCCACGCAGACACAGGGAGAACACACCACACTCCTCACAGACAGTCACCCGGAGGATACCCACGCAGACACAGGGAGAACACACCACACACCTCACAGACATTCACCCGGAGGAAACCCACGCAGACACAGAGAGAACACACCACGCTCCTCACAGACAGTCACCCGGAGGAAACCCACGCAGACACAGGGAGAACACACCACACTCCTCACAGACAGTCACCCGGAGGATACCCACGCAGACACAGGGAGAACACACCACACACCTCACAGACATTCACCCGGAGGAAACCCACGCAGACACAGAGAGAACACACCACGCTCCTCACAGACAGTCACCCGGAGGAAACCCACGCAGACACAGGGAGAACACACCACACTCCTCACAGACAGTCACCCGGAGCGGGAATCGAACCCACAACCTCCAGGTCCCTGGAGCTGTGTGACTGCTATACTTCATTAATGTGGAACCAATGCACATTTGAACCAAGTACATTTTTAAAGCAACATTTATTCAGTGTATGGACAAGTCCTGTGAGCTTGTCTGATTGTTTCTGTCTCTGATCGTGTGGATTCCGGTCTGACTCTCATCTGACTGCTGTGGTCTGCTCCTTCTCCTAGAATAATGAGTTAGAAGACAAGCTGAAGTATTTTATGTCTGTACAGAGCGCAAAAGAGAAAAAGCCCCTCACCAGAGACATCGGAGTTGGCTGTGACTTCCCCATCAGGTAATTACTGCTCCATCACCTTATCCACAGAGAACTATCATACCCCACTGCTTTAGTTTCTCTCAGATATGGAGAGAGTGGGCATATCATTTAATGTCCACAACAGTCCCAGCACCCACAACCTCCAGGCCCCTGGAGCTGTGTGACTGCGACACTACCTGTGAGGAGTTGGTGTGTTCTCCCCGTGTCCGCGTGGGTTTCCTCCGGGTGCTCCGGTTTCCTCCCACAGTCCAAAAACACACGTTGCAGGTGGATTGGCGACTCGAAAGTGTCCGTAGGTGTGAGTGAATGTGTGTGTGTGTCTGTGTTGCCCTGTGAAGGACTGGCGTCCCCTCCAGGGTGTATTCCCGCCTTGCGCCCAATGATTCCAGGTAGGCTCTGGACCCCCCGCGACCCTAAATTGGATAAGCGGTTACAGATAATGGATGGATGGATGGAACAGTCCCAGCAGCTTCAGAATTACCTTTCATATGTGTTTTCCTTTACAGCCAAACGGACCCTCGGGTCTCTGAGGCTCCAATCCTGACAAGACCAGCTCCACCAACCCCGAGACTCCCAAGCAGACTTGACTACAGTCTACTGCGATACACGCCTCTACAGTACAGCAGCTATCTCTCTTCACAGACACGGGAAATTGCAACCAGTACGACAGAAAACACAACGGAATCCTGTCAAGCTGAAACCTGTGCTGAAGAAATAACATCATCAACTTCGTCATCATCAAACTCAGAACTGTCGACCTTAAGTAACCGAGCCAGGACGAGCCCCTCCAGAATCTACACACCTTTCATGAAGCTAATGGAGATCACAGCGAAAATAAATATAGATTGAGTCAAGTACATGAAGTGATGTAAAGCTTTGAAGCGTTTGTATTTTTCCTGTTCATTTTGTAACGTATAAATTATCTCCCGATCTGTGAATAAATTATTATATTATTTTAATAGCCAGTTTAATGCACTTTCCACCCTTTTGTTTACAAATATATTTCATTGTATGGTTTTCAGTGAGGAATGTTTTAAAGCCTTTTAAGTTTTAGATATTTTTTTTTCTTTCTTTACAATATTTTGGCTAGCTTACTGAAATATAATTTTGTGTAAAATCTTTTCACGTTTTACACATTCAGTGCTTAATACTTTGGGTCTTACACTGCACTGCGAGAGTCGATGTGGTGCCTAAAGGGGAATTCCATCAAATATTTTAAATTTTTACCTGATTAAATTGTCATTATGTAAAAAAAATGTCATTATGTCTAGTTTAATGTAAAACGCTGTTTGAGAATAGTTCCAAATTGTATTATTAGGGGCGGCACTGTGGCGCAGCAGGTGGTGTCACACAGCTCCAGGGACCTGGAGGTTGTGGGTTCGATTCCCGCTCCGGGTGACTGTCTGTGAGGAGTGTGGTGTGTTCTGTCTGTGTCTGCGTGGGTTTCCTCCGGGTGACTGTCTGTGAGGAGTGTGGTGTGTTCTCTCTGTGTCTGCGTGGGTTTCCTCCGGGTGACTGTCTGTTAGGAGTGTGGTGTGTTCTCTCTGTGTCTGCGTGGGTTTCCTCCGGGTGACTGTCTGTTAGGAGTGTGGTGTGTTCTCTCTGTGTCTGCGTGGGTTTCCTCCGGGTGCTCCCACAGTCCAAAAACACACGTTAGTAGGTAGATTGGCGACTCAAAAGTGTCCGTAGGTGTGAGTGTGTGAGTGAGTGTGTGTTGCCCTGTGAAGGACTGGCGCCCCCTCCAGGGTGTATTCCCGCCTTGCGCCCAATGATTCCAGATAGGCTCTGGACCCACCGCAACCCTGAACTGGATAAGACTTACAGATAATGGATGGTATTAATAGGAACCAGATATCTGAGACTTCTGCAGAGAAAACAATTAAAAGGTTACGAATCCGCACCCTGATATCTGAGACATTGCTTTACAGTGGCTTTGAGATAAAGTCAATAATTTTTTTATTCACCCATTAACGTTTTCACAATAAACTCCTAGGAATCACCTACATTTCAACAGCTGAATTATGCAAAACTTTAGAAAAATTGGTGGAGTTCCCCTTCAGTGTAAGTGTTGCCAGACCATTTTCACTGCCAGACCCCTCCACACTGCCAGTGTAAGAGTGTATTTCTGAGGGAAGTCCAGTAATAAAGAGATTATTCCAAAAGTCTGAGCTTCTGACCGGATCATTCTTAAGAACAATCTTCTATAATAACTACTGTAGCGCCATCTAGAGGAAAGCAAGAGATATCACAAAGCTATATTACAACACAACACAATATACACTGCTAAATAATACCAATGACTCTAGAAATACTAGCTTTCAACAGTCATTGATTTATACACATTTTAAATATTTAATCAATATCTTACTCTGTGCTGTACTTAACAAGAAATTAGATTCAGTAGTGAAAAACAAGGAGCCCTGATTTTAACCCTTCAAAAATAACGTAAGTTGAAAGATAAGGGCGGAGGCAAACGACGTCTGAGGGCTGTTTGGGGTTTGTTTTTATCACCCAAATAAGTTCCTAGCTAACACGCTCCACTTAAAACTCACTTTAACGTTCATAAACACTACAAAACATATTCATTAATGAAAATACGGCGTCAGGTTCGTGTTTGTTTTGTCCATTATGTTAAACAGCGAATATAAGTATGAAGTCGAATCAGGAAATATATGTTTTAATGATAAATCCCGGGTTTTTAAAAATATAGATATTTGTATGAACAGAATTTGAATAAAATTTAATATATTAAAAATTAGAAAATAAATAAGAGGAATGAATCAATGTGCAAACGTATTTTAACTTAGAATAATTTATTTGAAATCCGGTTGAGAGCGAGTTTGGACTTTTATTTTGAAAATGAAGCACTCTGTGCCTGTGTCCTGTAGCTGTGAGTGGTGTGTGTTGATCTGTGATGGTGGTCTGTTTTGGGAGCTTTAGATGGTGGGTTTGTGGTATATTTGTGGTATTAGAGCTGTGAAGAGTTTACAGTTTGTGAAGGTGCTGTATGTGTTCGGGCCGGTGCAGTGATGTGGGGTTTAGGGGGTCTTCAGGGAGAGTTGAGCAGCAGGAGCAGAGAGCAGCTCCTGGAGACACTCAGCAGACAGGAGAAGTTACTCAGTAACAAGTAAGAGTGTATCCTCATTTTCTCATATATATTTACTCTCTCTCTCTCTCTCTCTCTCTCTCTCAGCCTTAAAACGGCTCTGTGAACGTCCGGTCTCAGCCTGAATAATAGGGCTGTCCGATAAATCTACTCTAGTCATTATCGCGATAATAACCGTTACGGTGCTGATATCTTATTGAGTCAGTTGTAAAAATAATTTAAAGCTCAATTTCTTACATAAAAAAAATAATAGAGAATTAAACGTAAGCAAATGGTCATCCCTAATGATTTTTTTTTTCTTAACCATTTAAAAAAATATTTTGTAAGTTGTTGATTTCTTCTAATTTCCTATGCTTTGTTTTTACATTTCTTGCTGCTTGATTTTCACTGAACAGACTTTTGAACTTGCTGTCGGTTTTGCTGTTACACCGCAGCTTTAAATTTGAGTGACAGCTCAGTCCTCCAGACGGCATTCAGTTCATCCAGTGCATGTATTTTGATTGGAGCACTGAGCTGTCACTCAAAACTCATTAGCCAATGGGAATCACTCCTGAGAAAACCTGCCCACGTAAGAGGTGGTGATAATCAGGTCAGTGATAATGAAGCAGAGAGCACTGTAAATAAAAAGACATTATATTAACTCAGTCAAAGCCAATAGTTTACACAATAACAAATAATTGTTGTGTTATAAGCATTATGTTTAATTTTTATTCTCTCTAAAATTCTTATATATTCTTGATATTTACCATTTTTTCAAATTTTTTAAAGCACAAAATATTTTTAAGGGCCATATCACCCACCCCTACTCTTTAATACAGCTAAAGGAAGAAGAGAATGAGGGATTAAAAAAAAGGTACATTGTACTCCTCTCTCCAGTGTGCTCTCTTGAGGACTCCTACAACTGTAGACAGGTAGTGCACATTCATGTGCGTTGGGAGGTGGCCTTGAAAGTAATGCTGATGGTAGAGGGTGGGTTTGTTCTAGGGCTGGACGATATGGCCAATATTTATATTTCTAAATTTCAGTTGATATGATATAATTACCTTATCGATATAAACAACATAAAAGCCACAGATAAACAGCCTGGAACAAACAGGAAACATGACATAACCCTCAAACATTCATTATCTGTAACCCTTATCCAGTTCAGGGTCGCGGTGGGTCCAGAGCCTACCTGGAATCATTGGGTGCAAGGCGGGAATACACCCTGGAGGGGGCGCCAGTCCTTCACAGGGCAACACAGACACACACACATTCACTCACACACTCACACCTACGGACACTTTTGAGTCACCAATCCACCTACCAACGTGTGTTTTTGGACTGTGGGAGGAAACCCACACAGACACAGGGAGAACACTCCACACTCCTCACAGACAGTCACCCGGAGGAAACCCACGCAGACACAGGGAGAACACACCACACTCCTCACAGACATTCACCCGGAGGAAACTCACGCAGTCACAGAGAGAACACACCACACTCCTCACAGACAGTCACCCGGAGGAAACCCACGCAGACACAGAGAGAACACACCACACTCCTCACAGACAGTCACCCGGAGGAAACTCACGCAGTCACAGAGAGAACACACCACACTCCTCACAGACAGTCACCCGGAGGAAACCCACGCAGACACAGGGAGAGCACACCACACTCCTCACAGACAGTCACCTGGAGGAAACCCACGCAGATACAGGGAGAACACACCACACTCCTCACAGACAGTCACCCGGAGGAAACCCACGCAGACACAGGGAGAACACACCACACTCTTCACAGACAGTCACCCGGAGCGGGAATCAAACCCACAACCTCCAGGTCCCTGGAGCTATGTGACTGTGACACACTACCTGCTGCACCACCGTGCTGCCCACACTCAAACTTAAACAACTACATTGTTAAATTGAGGGCAGTGAACTGGGCAGCGCTTTGTAATGAAGTCAGTCAGTGACAGATGCTGTAAATGATGTGCACTGAAAATCTGAAAATGTGTTTAAAAAAGTATCATTGTTATTAGAACATTTTATATTGCGATATATATTGATATTGAATTATTGTCCAACCCTAATTTGTTGTCATGGATATTTTCAAAACCTAATTCCTATTTGCTGGTTTCTACAAATGTACATATTCCATCGTTAAAGGGGGCGGTGGCGGTGGTGGTTCTCTTTAAGTGAGAGCTGGAGAACACAGTAGGAAGTGAAAATGTTGTGGATAATACCTTCCCTACAATCACATTTAATGTTATTTTTCCTGAAAATGTCTCCACAGGAGGTTCATTCAAACTCTTCCTGATAAGGGCAAGAAGATTAATGAATTTGTGGAGAAAGTGCGCCAGGCACTTAAAGACTTGGAAGAAGAGGAGAAGAAGAAAGCCGGTTTATCTGCGATTGGAACAGAATTTCAGGCCAAATACCAGCAGGCTTTTACTCAGCGCAGGCATGTGGCCTCAGACACATTGTGTTCTGAGAGAGGAACTCTTAAAAACAAGGAACAGTCAGTAGAGTGTGTGAACCCATCCGACATGGTGGGAGCCAGTAGCCGTTTGGAGGCTCCAAGGTCCCTCAAAGAAAGCACTGAAACTCTTGAGGCTTCCAGTAGAGAGACAGCCTCCTCTTTAACCGCTGACGGCGCAGGAGACACTGACCTCACTGAAGTGTTTAAACGGCTCACTCTGTCAGAGGAAAACACCGGCCCATCCAAAAACTCGCCTCCTAGAAATCCCTTTTCTGCCACACAGTCTCAGAAGAAGCTCCATTACATAGACGTCTTGGAGAAATCAGAGACCAATGTGAGAAAGGCAAGATACAAACCAAATCAGTGAGTACTTACATATAATACACACTACAGTTTTTCCACACACAACAAACAAAGGGTGCAAAAATGCCTCTGAAATATTCATATATTTATATCCATTGCATCATTTACAGTTGTATGCTCTTTAAAGGGAGAGTGCTAAAATGCCCAATGTAAAAGGAACGCTTACCCACTTAGAGTTATTACAATGTGTTTCTTTTGTCTCAGACTACCTTTAAAATCTGGTTCTTCCTCGCCTGGTCAGTCTTCTGGAAGTACAACTCCACTCTCTGCTGAGGCTCGGAGACAGAGGGACAGAAAGCACCTGGATGACATCACTGCCGCTAAACTTCCTCCACTGCACCACAGTCCAGCCCAGCTTCTCTCCCTGGAGGAGTCAGTCACTCTCCTGCAAGAACAGACTAGAAAACAGCAGGTAAATCAAAGTCATTTGTCATACGCTGTTTGCTATATGGGCGGCACGGTGGCGCAGCAGGTAGGTGTCGCAGTCACACAGCTCCAGGGGCCTGGAGATTGTGGGTTTCCTCCGGTTGACTGTCTGTGAGGAGTGTGGTGTGTTCTCCCTGTGTCTGCGTGGGTTTCCTCCGGTTGACTGTCTGTGAGGAGTGTGGTGTGTTCTCCCTGTGTCTGCGTGGGTTTCCTCCGGGTGAGTGTCTGTGAGGAGTGTGGTGTGTTCTCCCTGTGTCTGCATGGGTTTCCTCCGGGTGACTGTCTGTGAGGAGTGTGATGTGTTCTCCCTGTGTCTGCGTGGGTTTCCTCCAGTTGACTGTCTGTGAGGAGTGTGGTGTGTTCTCCCTGTGTCTGCGTGGGTTTCCTCCGGTTGACTGTCTGTGAGGAGTGTGGTGTGTTCTCCCTGTGTCTGCGTGGGTTTCCTCCGGGTGACTGTCTGTGAGGTGAGGAGTGTGGTGTGTTCTCCCTGTGTCTGCGTGGGTTTCCTCCGGGTGACTGTCTGTGAGGAGTGTGGTGTGTTCTCCCTGTGTCTGCGTGGGTTTCCTCCAGGTGACTGTCTGCGAGGAGTGTGGTGTGTTCTCCCTGTGTCTGCGTGGGTTTCCTCCGGTTGACTGTCTGTGAGGAGTGTGGTGTGTTCTCCCTGTGTCTGCGTGGGTTTCCTCCGGTTGACTGTCTGTGAGGAGTGTGGTGTGTTCTCCCTGTGTCTGCGTGGGTTTCCTCCGGTTGACTGTCTGTGAGGAGTGTGGTGTGTTCTCCCTGTGTCTGCGTGGGTTTCCTCCAGGTGACTGTCTGTGAGGAGTTGGTGTGTTCTCTCTGTGTCTGCGTGGGTTTCCTCCGGGTGACTGTCTGTGAGGAGTGTGGTGTGTTCTCCCTGTGTCTGTGTGGGTTTCCTCCGGGTGACTGTCTGTGAGGAGTGTGGTGTGTTCTCCCTGTGTCTGCGTGGGTTTCCTCCAGGTGACTGTCTGCGAGGAGTGTGGTGTGTTCTCCCTGTGTCTGCGTGGGTTTCCTCCGGTTGACTGTCTGTGAGGAGTGTGGTGTGTTCTCCCTGTGTCTGCGTGGGTTTCCTCCGGTTGACTGTCTGTGAGGAGTGTGGTGTGTTCTCCCTGTGTCTGCGTGGGTTTCCTCCGGTTGACTGTCTGTGAGGAGTGTGGTGTGTTCTCCCTGTGTCTGCGTGGGTTTCCTCCAGGTGACTGTCTGTGAGGAGTTGGTGTGTTCTCTCTGTGTCTGCGTGGGTTTCCTCCGGGTGACTGTCTGTGAGGAGTGTGGTGTGTTCTCCCTGTGTCTGTGTGGGTTTCCTCCGGGTGACTGTCTGTGAGGAGTGTGGTGTGTTCTCCCTGTGTCTGCGTGGGTTTCCTCCAGTTGACTGTCTGTGAGGAGTGTGGTGTGTTCTCCCTGTGTCTGCGTGGGTTTCCTCCGGATGCTCTGGTTTCCTCCCACAGTCCAAAAACACACGTTGGTAGGTGGATTGGTGACTCAAAAGTGTGTGTGTGTGTGTGTTGCCCTGTGAAGGACTGGCGCCCCCTCAACTGCACATCTCAGTTTTCTCAGCAGGTGTTCATTGTGAACAAAGCAGGCCGTCACTGGCCGGTTTACTTAGGGTCCAGCTTTTGTTGATATACTAAAATGTACGTGTTTATATGAGGTTTTTTTTTCTTTCTTTGTGTGTTTTTCAGGAGTTGCAGGCCAAGCTGGCTGCCCAGAAGCTGGCAGATGGTCTCACTATTAGTATGAGCAGCTACAATCCTGAAGGTGGCACTCTAGCTACATACAAGGAAATGCATGACGACGTCGATCTCTCAGATGTAGACTGATGCAGAGGCGGGTGTGACTAGGAGTGCTTTGAGTCCAGCGTTACTACCTGAGCTCCTACCTCAGCATAAACAGAGAGAGTGAGAGAGTGTGTGTTTCAGGGGAAAACCACCTGGACCGGAATACACAGCATGAACCGCTTTTTATGGCATCTTCCAAACAGGTGTGTCCTGGAACTGAATCACAAAGACGTTTATTCAGTGGGTTTAAGTACAGAATGTTTCAGATAATGACAAACCTACAGTTTAAAAGTGTCTGACTGCTAATGTGCTGAAGAACAGACTTCTCTGTCATCACTTGTTTATCTGTCCTATAAATATTGGATGATCATTGGCAACTTGTAATAATTTTATGCTTTTATTTATACTTAGTTTATTAAAAAACACAACTTGCAATAGAATCCAAAGGCAGTGGCTTCCTGTCTCTCCATTGGCTTCTATTGTAAGCACACTTTGAAAAAAATGGTGTATTCTGTATTGCACAGAAATGCATATTTCCTTTTAATTTTCCCTCCTGTGAAGTCCCTAATTAACTTGTGGCGAGGTTATTAACCCATTCTGAGCTGTGTCAGGTCTGTGAACCGTGTTTCAGTTTCAGAAAATAAGAACAATGTGAATAACAACACAATTTTTTTTCAAAAACCTAGTCAAAATAAATAATATTGCCAGCGTAATCCTGTGATCTGACCTGTCGATTTTTACCCTCTGTTCCCAAAAATCTCAGCCCCAGAGGAGCCAATGTGGAAGCACTTAAAGGAATGTCATATGAGAGCAACAACAACAACACGAGAGAAGTTTAATTTCTGAAAATGTTTTGTTAACCCTCCCCTCGGTTTGATTAGAGTAGAGAGGCGGTCATCTTTAAAGCCTGTGATGTTATCAGTGCAGAAATCTGTGACATGTCTCCAGTGATTAATATATGCAGTGTGAGATACTGGAGCTTGAAAGAATTGGCCCAATTACCGAATTACATCTGGACTGCATTTAGATCGTGTTACCGTGGCGAGTGGTAGAGCGTGATGGGATGGCAGCAGACAGACATGACATACGGCGAATACAATTCCCGCTTTTAACGTGCAGATAAGAAACGCCAAAGGCCACAAAACCCTCCAGCTTTCATTCACAGTAAATCTCTCCAACCCTCTTAATGTCAGAGGGGCATTTCTTTAAGGAGGGTTCAGGAATCTTAATTAGGACGCTGGAAGAGGAGTGTTATTGAAGTTTTTTTGACGTTTTGCCCGAAAGTTGTGAGGAGAAAGGACTCCATACGTGGAGACACAGGCATCGGTTTAGCTCTGTGCAAGTCAAAGGCCTAAATCCTCACATTCTTGCCTCAGTCTGGGTCTCTGTGTTACGTAATCGTACATAGATTTGCTCATGTGGTTTCTAACACTGTTATCTAAGACTATTACCTAGAGATGCAAAAATGCTGACATTGTCTTACAGACATGACATTATTTTGAGTTCTGAGACAGCAACAATGCACTGGTTTCAAAAAAATGACCAGTGAATGTGAAATTGCTGAAGTAAAAGCAGATTAGTTAGAATCAGTGTGTTCTCCCCGTGTCTGCGTGGGTTTCCTCCGGGTGACTCTCTGTGAGGAGTGTGGTGTGTTCTCTCTGTGTCTGCGTGGGTTTCCTCCGGGTGACTGTCTGTGAGGAGTGTGGTGTGTTCTCCCTGTGTATGCGTGGGTTTCCTCCGGGTGACTGTCTGTGAGGAGTGTGGAGTGTTCTCCCCGTGTCTGCGTGGGTTTCCTCCGGGTGACTCTCTGTGAGGAGTGTGGTGTGTTCTCTCTGTGTCTGCGTGGGTTTCCTCCGGGTGACTGTCTGTGAGGAGTGTGGTGTGTTCTCCCTGTGTCTGCGTGGGTTTCCTCCGGGTGACTGTCTGTGAGGAGTGTGGTGTGTTCTCCCTGTGTATGCGTGGGTTTCCTCCGGGTGACTGTCTGTGAGGAGTGTGGTGTGTTCTCTCTGTGTCTGCGTGGGTTTCCTCCGGGTGACTGTCTGTGAGGAGTTGGTGTGTTCTCTCTGTGTCTGTGTGTGTTTCCTCCGGGTGACTGTCTGTGAGGAGTGTGGTGTGTTCTCCCTGTGTCTGTGTGGGTTTCCTCCGGGTGACTGTCTGTGAGGAGTTGGTGTGTTCTCTCTGTGTCTGCGTGGGTTTCCTCCGGGTGACTGTCTCTGAGGAGTCGGTGTGTTCTCTCTGTGTCTGCGTGGGTTTCCTCCGGTTGACTGTCTGTGAGGAGTGTGGTGTGTTCTCCCTGTGTCTGCGTGGGTTTCCTCCAGGTGACTGTCTGTGAGGAGTTGGTGTGTTCTCATTGTGTCTGCTCGGGTTTCCTCCGGGTGACTGTCTGTGAGGAGTGTGGTGTGTTCTCCCTGTGTCTGTGTGGGTTTCCTCCGGGTGACTGTCTGTGAGGAGTGTGGTGTGTTCTCCCTGTGTCTGCGTGGGTTTCCTCCAGGTGACTGTCTGTGAGGAGTGTGGTGTGTTCTCCCTGTGTCTGCGTGGGTTTCCTCCGGGTGACTGTCTGTGAGGAGTGTGGTGTGTTCTCCCTGTGTCTGTGTGGGTTTCCTCCGGGTGACTGTCTGTGAGGAGTCGGTGTGTTCTCTCTGTGTCTGCGTGGGTAATATAGAAACTGCTTCAGTCTCACCAGTGTGTGATATGGATAGTGGGGATAATTTGGAAAATGTTTTGGTTTCATTTCAAATGTTCAGATTTTATATGCACTGGTATTTAATAACACTCCTGAAGCAGTCATTGTGTTACATTAATTAATTCATTTATTAATTAATGGTCTGTAACCACTTATCCAGGTTAGCATCGCGGTGGGTCCAGAGCCTAGCTGGAATCACTAGGCGCAATGTGGGAGCACACCCCGGAGGGGGCGCCAATCCATTGCAGGGTGACACACTCACACCTATGGACACTTTTGAGTAGGAAACTGGAGCATCTGGAGGAAAGCCACACGGACACAGGGAGAACACACCAAACTAACCCTAACTCTACCCCATTGTGTTACACAGTTGTGAAATAAATAGGCTTTTTATTTCCCCTTTTCCACAAAAACACTAGCATTTTGTTGTGCCAGAGATCACCGAGAGGTCAAGGCTTAGTCGCTCCTGTGCAAAAACAACAACTGCGTAATACACCAAATGTGTCTTGTCTGATCCACAACAGTAGGCAGGAGAGGAGAGCTCTGACTTTTTCAGCTGAAGTATTGCCTTAAAATGGTAATGCCACCGAACGACTTCACGTCGTAATGAGTCAATTACCCACAAATGTGGATAAATCGTTGGAATTCCGTTTTAAGGGAGCTTTGGGAGTCTTCATCAGCTCTGGGAGAGGAGTGTGATTGAAGGGAAAGTGAGTGGAAGCTCCAGTCTGCACCGATGCTCTGTGATAACCTCCGCTGATTGCTGCCCGTGTCGTGTAACACACACATCTGCACGTTTGTGTTTATAGCGTTCAGTTTGACGAGCTCCAGAGCGCTCCTACCTCCCGTAATAAATATGTCAGACTTGTCCAGGAAGGATCTTCTCTGCACTGGTGTTAATTAAAGCCCACCTTGCTTTAGAGGAGCACGGAGGCTGTTACCAATTACCCGTCCGGATCGGTCGTTTCTCATCCTGTGCTGATGCGGCTGATACGGGCTGGAATCGAGCGTCTGATTCCGAAGCCAGATCCTTTAACTCGTTGGGTTTCTTGGCAGTGGTTTGTGCTCGCAGCCAGCTCCACACCCATGGCCTCAGATTAATAAACTGCTGGAGGAGTCTGTTAGTGATTTTCTCCTAACAGCCACGTCCAAAATCACATCTCCTCTGGGGCCTGGGAATAACCTGCGCGTAGTGAATGGGAATAAAACAATAGTATATAATTTCCGAGAATGTATTTTTAAGAACTCGCCAGCGTGGCATTATGTTGAGATCACATGATGTATACATTGGCATTTGTCTCCGTTTCAACTATCAGGGGAGCAACTGCATTCTTTCCATCGTGAGGTTTCAAACTCTGAGGTCATTTTTGCTTTCATCCACAGTGTTTTACTTTTTAAAAAAAAGCCTCCTTGGTTTTCAAAGAGGAAGGTGAAATAATGCAGCGTTGGGTTTTACTTCCTGCAGCTTGAGTTTCACTCTATATCTCTTCCAGCCAATTAAACCCATCTCTGTCTCTTCACTCGGACACAATTGAATTACATCCTCCAGGTTTCCCCTGCCTTCTTTTTTTTTTATTAGTGTTTTGATTTACGTGTCCTTCCTGAAGTATATGTGTCAGTGTCTATTTCCTTGTGGAATGTGAGAGGCATTTTGGTTCTGCTTCACTGGGGACCTGCTTTCATGGCAAATATTGGCTGCCCTCAGAGCGGGACACACATATAAAGCATGGACACGTCTCACTGTGCTTAATAAATTAAGAGAAGACTGTTTCATGACACGTATTTCTACTTAAACCTTCTGTGTCACTGAATTACGTCTCAAAAGACCTAGTCCTACGGTAGTTTACGTTTAGACGTGTGTCGGCCCTGCTGCTGCAGACCCCAACTACTGATCAGGTATTTTATGGGTGGTGTACGGTGCCACGTCCTCGTTTCTTGTAATTAACTTTGTTTTCTGTTGATTGGACTCGTGTTATTGAAATCGATTTTTATTTAAAACACTATTCTCCAGAAAGACCTACAGTTTAATTACATTACAGATTGTAAATTCATTCAGTTTTAAAAGTCTAGGCCAAGGACTCTTATTGTGACGGTGTCCTGCCTGAGCTGGGCGTCAAACCCCAGTCCGGGCTACAGTGAGTGAACATAGAACAGCACACAGGGCTGTTAACAGTGTGATGTTTGAAGTGGCTTTGGCTGTTTTTTGTTCTCTTGTGTGTGTGTGTGTGTGTGTGTGTGTGTGTGTGTGTGTGTAGCCTGAATCTTTACGTTGCGGGCTCACTGGGCTTTTGGAAAGTGAGGATATTGTGATGGAGAATTCTGTGAAGAGAAACACTGTTTATGTCATTCCTGATGTCTTCCAGTACACACACATGCACACCCACAACCAGCGTCTCCATCTGGTTCTTCATCAAGACCATGTGAAGATTCAAGGGTGATGAAGTCTGTATTCACTTTCAAATGAATGCATGACAGAAGGGAAACTATTTCCTTTTCCCTTCACACTCTCGGTGGAAAACAGCAGGGTTTTGTCGGTATTAGAATTCGAATTATAAACCAGGGCTTTCACTTGCGATTAATTAAACTTTGTTGTTTGCAAGTGTTTGGATTTTAGATGACGTGTTTTTTTGAGTGGAGGCACGGTGGCGCAGCAGGTAAGTGTCGCAGTCACACAGCTCCTGGGACCTGGAGGTGGTGGGTTCGAGTCCCGCTCCGGGTGACTGACTGTGTGGTGTGTTCTCCCTGTGTCTGCATGAGTTTCCTCTGGCTGACTGTCTGTGAGGAGTGTGGTGTGTTCTCCCTGTGTCTGCATGAGTTTCCTCTGGCTGACTGTCTGTGAGGAGTGTGGTGTGTTCTCCCTGTGTCTGCGTGGGTTTCCTCCGGGTGACTGTCTGTGAGGAGTGTGGTGTGTTCTCCCTGTGTCTGCGTGGGTTTCCTCCGGGTGACTGTCTGTGAGGAGTGTGGTGTGTTCTCCCTGTGTCTGCGTGGGTTTCCTCCGGGTGACTGTCTGTGAGGAGTGTGGTGTGTTCTCCCTGTGTCTGTGTGGGTTTCCTCTGGGTGACTGTCTGTGAGGAGTGTGGTGTGTTCTCTCTGTGTCTGCGTGGGTTTCCTCCGGGTGACTGTCTGTGAGGAGTGTGGTGTGTTCTCCCTGTGTCTGCGTGGGTTTCCTCCGGGTGACTGTCCGTGAGGAGTGTGGTGTGTTCTCCCTGTGTCTGCGTGGGTTTCCCCCGGTTTCCTGGGTGTATTTCCAGCTTGCGCCCAATGATTCCAGGAAGGCTCTGGACCCACCGCGACCCTGAACTGAATAAGCATTTACAGACAATGAATGAATGTTTTGTTGAGTTTTTAAATAATGTGGCCTCTACAATGAACAAATCTATATATGGGTGTGTTCTGGACGTTTTAGAGCACAGCTTCTTTTCACACTCTGGACAGGACACGGTGGGAAAAGTTTTACTCACGCCACTTAACAAAAAACAGCAGTTATTCTGCTTTAAAACGTGAAGTGGATGTGAGCTTAAATTTAACCAAATAAACAGTGTGCCCCTCTTGGCCTGGAGTACATGGTGCACATGGCTGTAATCAAGCAACCCACTGAAACTCTCATGTTTAATAGAAATGATTTAACTGAAGTGATACCGCAGTATGGCAAAAGTTTTTTTAAAAATGAGTCATCAATTTAAAGAAAAATAATGGTAATGACCACAATTAATGCATTTTAAATGTGCATTTTACAATTTGTACATTGCATCTTTGACGGTTCCTCATTGCGTTTGTCAAATGAGGCCTGTCCTCTGAGGTAGAACTAAAGAGCTGGAGTTCAGCTGTGAACAGCAGATGGCAGCAGTAGCTTTTCTTTTATGATGTTAACAAAGGCGTGTGATCAGTGTGTGGTGAGAAGGATCCATTACCATTGCTAAGTCTTTCAGGTAAAAACATAGTTAATTGTTCACCAGCTGTTGCCTTTCAGTTTGTTTAGAATTCACTGAAATTAAAGCTGTAGCTTAACACAACTATTTCACCGTAGGTTTGTGTGTGTAAACTTTAATGGAATTCAGCCACTAGAGAATCAGTGATGTGGGGTCCCAGTGTTTAGTTTGGGATCACAAACTTCATTCCAGTTCACCCCAAAGTAGTCACAGCCCGGTCCTGGGAGTCTCTATAGGAGTCTAACCCTAACCCTCCCAGCCAAGACATTGCTGTGGTTACTGCTCATTTGTAGCTGCTCCAGAGCACCCCAATGCATTTGAAGCACTTGTATGAAGATTATAAAAGCTGGGGGTTCACAGTGTAATATATTTGGTTTTATTTTGTTATTTATTTATTATTTTTTTGAAATTCATGAACTTTAAAGTAGCTTCACAGTTTTTGAGATGTGTCTAAAATAGTGTACTATACAAACTTATTGTGTAGTCTTCATTTTTCCCACATGACAGGCTCAAAAGTAGTAGAGGAGCACCTGCAGACTACATCAGATAAAATCAAGTCTCTCCAGACAGAATCGAGAGCTTTCCCTAATCCAGGGATATCCTTCGTTTTTCAAACCACATCTGGCCCTGAGCAAGCACTGAGCAAACACTTGCTATGAGAACCTTGTATAACAATTACAAGATGGCTGTCTCCTTACACTCCAGGAGAGAGAGAGAGAGAGAGAAGAAACCAGAAATTGGTGGAGTGTGGTGGTGGCCAAGAAGCTGCCATCTCTCCAGCCGCCCAGCGTTTGAGCTGGCACTGTTTTAGTGGGCAGCACTGAGGCCTGTCAGAAACTCATCAGCGTGAGGAAGCCATCTCAGCGGGAGAGGTGCCAGGCTGCCAGGGCTTGTCGGAGAGAGCTTGCCCAGCGGCACGGCCATAACAAGCAGGAACATTCCCATTCTTCTGACCATATTAATGTAACAATAATACACTTCTGTCCAATCCCTACAACCTCACCACCACCACCTCTGTATTTTCAGCCAGTTTTCTTTATTCTTTCAGTTATGGAGAAAACAATCAAGTGGTTGTTTGGCAAATAAATATCTCAGCTTACCTTAAATGTAGCCAAGTAGCCGAGGGATGTTTGGTGTCTGCTGTCCAAACACTACAGACATTGCAGGTGCAAGCTAATGTAGCAAACAAGCTAGCTTATAATCACCAGCTAGCATCTGGCTAAATTACCACACTAGCCTCAAAACTGCCAGGTTGTTGAGTAGCGAAACAGAATTGCGTGCTTTGGGACGCACACAGTGCTCTCTGCTAATAATAATTCAAGGCTAATAAGGCTAGCTATTTTAGCTATTTTCAGACAATAATCTCTAATAAGGCTCTATGATGTCTTACAGTTTATGTAGATAGTTGTATCCATTTTGAATGATTGTATATCAGGTCCTTATGTAGATACTTTATTATTGCAGATACATTTATTTAGCTCTATGTAAACAATCGTCCTGCGTACGTACATGCTTAATTAGATTAGCCTTGTAGCTCCAGAAAGATCTACAGAAGCAAACTTGAGGCTTAACGTGTCCTGAGTTTTGGGGGGTAAATTATGTAAATCAGATGTTTCGCCAAACTATGGCTTTAAGTTCTCCCCAGTAGGTAGTAGGCTGGTTCATAGCTCATACAAAAGAGAGGGAGAAGATCCATGCATAATTTTAGAAAGGCCCTCCGCCTCATGCCTGAGAGAAACCCACTTCTGTTTCCAAGGCTCCGAGTGGCATTTCCAAGCAATGGGCCGCTCAGCCTGCTGCATGTGTACATGAGGTCAGTCCAAAGCTGTCACCGAGTGAGGCTTGACGAATACAATGTAAATGCTGGTTTGAATTATTTTCGTGCCATTCAAGTGAAATCATGCTTCCTCATTAGTGAATGCACCAACTGACAAGCACCAGGAGTGTGAATTAGCAGCTACTCGGGGAATAGTGCCAGCCATTACAAATGGAGAGTGCTAACTTCATTTAAAGGGTCATGAAATACAACCACCGAAATGTCAAATATCATTACGGCCTGCGCGCGTTACTGTGTTCCAGGTGTGAGAGAGGAGAACCTGCGAGGAGCCAGCGGGACTTTGACGGACAAGCTGAAGGTCAGATTCGTTCTCTTCGAACTAGAGGCTCTCCGTAAGAAACTGAGAAGACTGGGTGTTTTTTTTAACGTAGTGATAAACAGTCATTTACTTGAAAGGTTCAATCACATCACACTCTCACACAGTCGTGGCGTGGGTTCAAAACGTAGACTCCGTAGTTTTATCAAAACTCCAATTGATTCCAAATAACACTAAAGCTTTTGTTACTGCTAAGGGTTAATGTTTATAATGTGGGGTTTTAGGGCTTTTAAGATCAGCCTGTGACACGTAAATACAGTACAGACCTGTAAAAGCCCCCCTCTTTAGGCCGTGTGTTTTGCAGCACTAATTAAAGTCTACAGTAAAAACCCTGCTCTGAGCGATCACAGGGTCTCGATATGAAGCGGAGAGCATGTTTATGTGCAATATATCACGTTCATGCCAAAACAGCCTGGTGTGCCGGGAGCCCTGGTGTTTCTGATTGCGGCTCGAGTGTGAGTTTTGTTTGTGTTGGTTTCCATACACTTTCAGGGTTATAATGACAGTGGGAACACCAAAATAGTCCTAACAATGTAAAAAGAAATGTATCAAAACCATGTTTCTTGACAGATCCGTGTCCTTTCAGACCCACGGCGTTGAGCTGTTTCCTCGCAGTGGCTCAGATCTGAAGGGAGTGGAGCTTGGTATTGAGTTGTGGTGCTGTATCAGGTCTTGAATGTTTGTTAGGAGTTCCCTGTGAATGGGTGGTCTCTCACTATTCAGCAGAACTATATACTGCAGTGTGAGTGGTTAATGGCTTCAGAAGGGTGTTGAAGGAGACTGATAGCATGTGTGTGTGTGTGTGTGTGAGAGAGTGTGTGTCTGTTTGAGATTGCCGGGTGTTGGTGTTGGGTCCCCGATTTGTTTGTTTATTTGTTTACATAAGTGCTGTTTCCAAACCCCTGTCATAAAACAGGAAGTGACAGTCTGTTTTCCCCTCCTCTCAGCTGGAGTTCCATCTTTTTCCAATGAAGGAACGAAGGGCCGTCCAAGCCGTAATGATCTAAAGCTGCAGAAAACTGTCATGATTCGAATTTGCTAATGGTGCTTAATTTACATTTCTCCTGATTGCTTTCGTGCCGTCCTGAACCTACTGTGCAGTGTCTGCGGCTGCTTTCGTGCCGGCTGTTCTCGGTTTTTGTTTATTTTTTGACATTGTTTGACCCATGGTTTGTGAAGATTTTGCTAAAATCAGCACAAGAGTCTGAGTTATTCTTTATGAAAAACATTAGAAAGGAAACCAGCTTTCTACAAGGAAAATACGTCTGCTTTCCAAAAGTCAGTCTGAAATAGAAACGCCGCTCTAGAAACATGACGGACTTAAAGGGCCATGTCACGGAAAACTGACATGAACGTTCCTTCGTTTTCTCTCTGCAGAAAAGAATCGGATGGAGCTTGTGGGGCGGAGTGGTGTCCTGTGTTTGATTCTGACCCTGGGTCACTGCAGGTGGGGAATTTGGTGTGTTCTCCCAGTTCTCCCAGTGTCCGGGTTGTTTTCGGGGTAAGCTTTGTTCCGACAAAACCCTGATCTTTCATTCATTTTCTGGGACCGGTTCATACTGATCAGAGCCTACCCAGAATCACTGGGCTCACAGGGTGCCGGTTAATCGCAGGGCAATACACACTCACTTGTTCTCTCACACATTCAGACCAGAGGGCAATTTCTGCACAGCCCATCCACCTACCAACATGTGTCTTTTGACTTGGGGGGGGGAATTGGAGCAGCCACGAAGGAAACCTACTCAGACGTTACAGTAGATGAATCTAGCTGTAGACATTGCTGAAGTGTACACTGCCACCATGCACTCCCAGTCCATACAGTCCACATATGGAAGCTAAATGTAGCAAATAACGTCCATCCATCCATTATCTGTAACCCTTATCCAATTCAGGGTCGCCGTGGGTCCAGAGCCTACCTGGAATCAGTGGGCGCAAGGTGGGAATACACCCTGGAGGGGGCGCCAGTCCTTCACAGGGCAACACACACACACTCACACATTCACTCACACACTCACAACTACGTTCACTTTTGAGTCGCCAATCAACCTACCAACGTGTGTTTTTGGACTGTGGGAGGAAACCGGAGCACCCGGAGGAAACCCACACAGACACAGGGAGAACACACCACACTCCTCACGGACAGTCACCCGGAGGAAACCCACGCAGACACAGGGAGAACACACCACACTCCTCACAGACAGTCACCCGGAGGAAACCCACGCAGACACAGGGAGAACACACCACACTCCTCACAGACAGTCACCCGGAGGAAACCCACACAGACACAGGGAGAACACACCACACTCCTCACAGACAGTCACCCGGAGAAAATACACACAGACACAGGGAGAACACACCGCACTCCTCACAGACAGTCACCCGGAGGAAACCCACGCAGACACAGGGAGAACACACCACACTCCTCACAGACAGTCACCCGGAGGAAACCCACGCAGACACAGGGAGAACACACCACACTCCTCACAGACAGTCACCCGGAGGAAACCCACACAGACACAGGGAGAACACACCACACTCCTCACAGACAGTCACCCGGAGGAAACCCACACAGACACAGGGAGAACACACCACACTCCTCACAGACAGTCACCAGGAGCGGGACTCGGACCCACAGCCTCCAGGCCCCTGCGTGACTGCGACGCTACCTGCTGCGCCACCGTGCCGCCCTAGCAAATAACAACCAAAGTCTTTTTTATACACTCTTCACTTTTCAGAAACCAAGCATATCCTCATCGACTGAATTTGGGGAATGGGGAGATTTTCCTTTAAGACCACATTCCTCTGTTCGTGCCCATTATCCGTACGTAGCGAGGCTGGAAATGTAAAGTATGTGGACGAAGCAGATGTCCTTGTTACAGGGGGTAAGCAGTGACTCAGAGGGCGGGGTGTTTGTCCAGCCATTTAAGCAGATTTATTCGAGATGTTTGTCTTCCTGTGCTTTTCTGCTCAATGCCAATGTGAAACAAAATAAAATTACACACAGGACCATGACAAATGAAGAATGCATCACACTTTGGCCATCGCTCAGAGCCTGCGGATGGTAATACTTGCCTTTACAGGTGCCATGGTTTAGAGTAATAGAAAGCAGAGGAGGTGGGAGAAGGAGGGAGGAACTGAAACAAGAAAACTGGCCTCTGGGCTTCCCTTATCTCATCTCTCCTCATCTCAGGCTTTTAAACTTCTTTCTCCTTTCCTCTTATATCTTCTCCTCTGCCTTGTTTTATTCCTGTTTCTCCTTCTACTCTCAACTTGTTGTTCTTCTCCCTCATGTTTATATTGTTTAAGATAAAATCTCCTCTCCTCTCCTTTAACATTTAAAGCCAGGTTTTTTCCCCCCTCTAACTTGGCATTATAATCCTAAGCTCATGTGCAGCTGCTTCAGAACGGCCAAATTCATTGACTGCTAGCTAATAAAAACACAGTGTGCCCAGTTGAATGTCTGTCCACAATAAATGCAGCTTAAAGTAGTGAAATTATTTTATTATTTGAGTCAGTTTCATAACAAAATGTTTTTTTGTTTTTTTTGAGAAACACTTTCCTTAACAGCTTTTGTCTAAATAATGAAAAGAATGGGTTTTCACTGTGGGTCTCCAACGCTGGAGCAGCAAACCATTCTCCTGCTCTGTATACACAGTTTTGATGCACCACAATAGACTTTTGAGTATGTATCATTTCTTTGAACATCTCAGAGCTGTTTTCCTTGGTGATGTCTCTATTGATGAAGACGCCTTCAGTCGACTCCCCAGAGGCCACCCCATCCTGAGGATCCTGGGATCTGATGGGCTTGTGTTGTGACAGTCTTTGATGCCATTAAAGCTGGAACGACTGCTGATTGTCACTTCGCTGGAAACGAGACACAGATTTTCTATTGTTGCTGTATTTTTGTAGTCTTTTAAAAGATCCCCCCTCAGAAGTGCTTGTCTTTCAGAGCGTCTGTCTCTTTCTAATGTGACAAAAGAGGAGCTCATGAGAGGCTCTTCAGTCTCTCCCAGCGTGGGGCCTTCTCTTTCTGTCTGTTCTGTCTCTGGAGCTAGCCTCGCATAGAGCAACGGACAACAGTACTGTGAATAATAAAAAAACAATGTTAATATTGTGTGTACTTCTACCCATTTTTTTTATTTCTCACTGTACCACACACTTTCAGAAACCACCAGGAGAATCCCCTGGAGATATGAGACTATAATGTAGCTAAGAATTAAGAGAAGCTTATAGTCCGGTATTAGCATCATGCTAACTAAATGCCTAAATCAACATACACTTGTCTAAGCCTATGCAGCCTTCAGAACAGATTTCAAGGAAGCTATTAGTTCTTAGTAATGTCTATTTTATATCACACAGCACCCAGAAATCCCATAAGCAAGTCGACCTGTATTTATTTATCAACTTGGCACAGCTAACACAATGCTAAATGCTAGTTATAAGTTTCAATTAGCCTTATTAGCCTCATTTTTCTCATGACTGTTGTGTAAGAAAGAATACTTCAGGCAAAAAAAATAGGTCATCCTAGGCTGACTTCATCTTGGTCCAAAAGAAAAATTGTGTATGTTGCGTAGTTGGGGGTGAACAAAAAAAATGTCTTTAACTTTGCACTTGTGGAGTAGTCGAAATAGCTCTGGCTCACTGCACACTGTCTTTCATTCTTCCTCCCTCCATCACGCCCTGTTCTACGCTTGAGTAAACAGGTATTTGAGTGTCTTGGTGACAGTTTTAAGATGATTTACACCTAAGTTCTTCCTCTGTGTCTGGGGAGTAGAATGAGATTATGGATGGTGCCTAGTTAGTGTTTAACTGTCAGACTTTTGCACATCCAGGGCTTTTCCCAGAGGACACATAAAGATTATGTCCTGATTTTTTTATGATCTGTGTTTCTCTGTATGTTTCTGCAGTGTGTGTGTGAAGGTGACTGTAGGGATTTATCAATCACAATGTGCTTGGCCTTAGGCCAGACTCAGCATTGTGCAAGTGCAGGCCTTAGGAAGAGGCTTTCTGGTATAAAACTAGCATTTAGCATGTTATTTTTTCATGTTGTATAATATGTTGCGCTATATATTCATGTTTTCATCACAGTCAAAGTGCATTGATCCTGACTGCAATCTTATCCACTCATTTATAGGTAAACAAATGACATTGGAGCCTACCTGTGTCGTTTGTAAAGCGTGATACAGACGATGGAGCATTGAGGACAAAGAGGCAAGAGCTAAACCAACTGTTTTGTTTTGTAAATGACAACACCATCATGTTGTACAACACCTAGGCCCACTTTGGATGTATCAACGATTATAAGTTTGAGGATTTTGAGGAAGTGTAATGGCCACAGCTTTGGAGTTCTGGGTTTATGGGTTCAAACCCCATCATGGGTCCCTGTGGGTGTGGAGCTTGTTGTGTTCTTCCTGTGTCTGTGTGAGTTTCCTCCAGGCTTTGCTCTGGTTTCCTCCCATGGTTGAAAAACAGGTGGTAGATGGACTGTGCCAAATTCACAATTGTCCATAGATGTGAATGAATGGGTGAGTGTATTGCTGCTGTTCTCTTGCATGGTACCTACTCTACTCTGCTTTTTTTTTCCTTTTCCATCAAACAGATTTGGTACCTGGTACCTCAAACCGGATACTTCAGAGACTTGTCAATCATGACATAATGCAGACATCCAACACAATCTAGCCATATGTAAAAGCTCCAAGCTACAGTAGACAACTCCCAAAATTATGCTGTGGTCCTCGGTCCTTGGAATGGTGGCCAATGAAATAATCCAGTGGGAGCTACAGTTGCGCTTAAAATGCTTAATATTACTGCCGCAGTTGTTGTGCTTTCAAAAGCCTATGGTTCACATTAGAGATAGTGTTTTGCACGTTCACAGAACACATTTTTTGTTGTTCCAGGAGGAAACCAACCATGTACCAGTGACTAAAAATCAAGTAGAGAGAAGTAGAGTAAGTCCCATGCAGTGGAAAACACCATAAGAAGCCCTGTGACGGACTGGTGCCCTGTCGAGGGTGTATTGCGCCCAGTTCTGGGAAGGCTGCAGTCCCACTACGATCCAGAAAATAAATAAATAAATGATAGAGTCAGGGAAATTTAAGGGAATTTAAAAATCCCACCAACACTGCAAGGAAAACCAAGTACCATTCCACACGAAAACCCAGCACAACCGTTGAATTGTATAGAAATTTAGAAAAAGACACTTTAACTCGTAGAAAAGTTGTGTCCAGCTCCAGGGCTGGATGCCTGGTCTCCTGCTCAATTGGTGATTTCCCTGCACTTGATTAAACCCAGCAATTAGTGTCCATGTTTAGCAGGTGTGTTTGAGCAGCCAAATCACAAAACTCTGACCCTGAACTTCTGTTTTTTTTTCTGTTGGATAACCGAGGGCACCGTCATTAATCATTTGCCATGCTTTACCATGTGCAACAATTCCTGGCCTGGTATCGGGAATGGTAAAGCGTGGAGTGGAAAAAAGAGAGGACACTGGAAGTGGAGGGCACGCAGGGATAAGAGTTGGAGAGAAAAAGGAAAAGGAAAGAACGATTGCAAAAAAACAACTAACAGCAAAGCAGGAGCTGGCAGAGGGAGAGCCCAGCTGTGGCCCGGGTGGAGGGAGGGAGGTCCTGTGTGAGTATTCTTTAATGCTGACACCTGCAAGCCATTGCATCAGGATTTACAGTGAAGAGAGCATAGGCCTGGACCATGGAGGGATCGGGGGGGGAGGGAGCTCAGGGGCTGGAGTGTGTGTTGCTTAGGACTGTAGTGCACAATGGTCAATGGTTAGTTTTAAATTGTGAATGTGTGTGTGTGTGTGAGAGAGAGAGGGATAAAAACTCCGAAAACAATGTATGTATTTACAATAAATAGCTCTGAGAGTTTGAGACAGGAAATGAGGCCACGAGAAAGATCTCATCAGTGCAAATTAGCATCCTTCAAACATCTGTCCACTTAGCCGCGCTCCTTAGATGTATGGTACACTCGCGGGCTGAAAACACATCTTTACTTAATCACCGCTTGAGTCATTACTGCAATTCCTTGGCTCTAATTTAGATGATCCATTTCGCCTGTATGCGCTGGTGTGTCTGTTTCAATTCCTCTATGTGAAGCGATGATGAATATTCTGGATTAACTGCGCAGGCCACGGACACGATGCTGTGAGGACAGAAGAGTGATGTGTCCATTCATTAGGCCAAAGACCAGTCCCTGTCCACTCATAAATCATGTGCTGAGGTTGCAGGCCCTTGCAAAGTGGGAGGGACTCTGTTAGGAGCATATGTGTACATACATACCTTCATTTATGAGATTTCCACCCGTAACAGCCGTTAGTCCGTATTAGAAAAGTCATTAAGTTTGAAGTATAACAGAACAGAATCAAGCTCCAAAAAGGGGATCTAAAAAAGATCATCTATCCTTGCACTGTCTGAAAGGTGTGGAGCTGTCAAGAAGCCTACAATGAAAAAGGAAATAGACAAAAAAGAATAACATTTACAAACCAAATAAAGATGTGCAGTCCAGACCTCACCTTCACTGAATGTGTTTAGGATTAGGGTTCACTTTTAAGCTTTGGAGGTGTGGAGGAAGACTGGAACCTTTTGGTTACATGGAGTTTAATTTTTAAAGGCTCACGTTCACGTCTCCTTCTCCTCCATCTTTGAATGCTCCACCATTCAAGGAAAGTTATTTGGGAAATCAAAATGGGTTCTACTGTGGCATCGGTCCCAACGATTAATTTTGGCACTTTTTGAGGGTAAATAACGTACTTTACTTTTTGACATTTGGCCAAATATGTTTTTGGCTCCGTTTTGTCCACTTTTAATGGAGTATGGATTTCACACAATACCCATACATTCACGGGAGCATGTTTCTCTGGAGTTTTTCCACTCCTGCCCTTCGCCAGGCAGAGCGAGAGAACAACTGATAGATTCAGTGCCAAAGTTGAGCAGTTTGGACTTCATCTGGACTATAAAGCATTTGTTTGGTCATCACTGAAGCCCCTTAAACTGGCCTTTTGTGTTGGCTAGAGTTTCTCCTCTGCTATGCTGCTAAAATTTCTTTCTTCCTTCCTCTCTCTCTCTCTCTCTCTCTCTCTCTCTCTCTCTCTCTCTCTCTCTCTCTCTCATTAAGTGCTCTCTTTGTTAACGTGGAGTATGATGTTGAAATGTTCTATGTCATTGTTAACTAACCTCACCCCTCGTTTCTTGACTCCCCTGGGTGTGGTAGTGGATGCCATTTTACAAACATAAGGATTGCTCAATTTTGGTCATTGCGCTGCATTTTCCATCCACATAATTGCCCACGCACTGACTCCCTAAGACACTGAAGCATGCATGCTCATTGCTGACCGATGGAGGTGCCCATTCAGGCCAAAAACACTACAGAGCAAGAGCTGGAACAAAAAGCACAATGAGGAATGAAATTAACACCTTTCTCTCGACGGAGTGTGTGCTGTGTGTTTGTGTGTTTATGGGTATGAGTGTGTGTTCTATTAAACAGTAATCCCCTGCTGTTAAAGCAATTCCTTACACACTCTTAAAAATAAAGTCTTCTAAATGGTTCTTGGCTTGGGTTGAGGTTCAAGGGGAAAAAATCTCTAATTAGTTTTACAGTATGTGGAAGGTTAGTTTGTGGTGGAAAAGCTGCTCTTTAAATAAAGGATCCTCACACTCGCACATCTCATTTATACCAACGTTTAAAGCCATTTTTATTGTGTCGTAGGTATAGTAGGATCAAACTATGTATATAAACATAACCGTTGGGATATAGGCATCTTCAGTGTGTGGTACTATCATTAGTTTTTAGAAACCATAAACGATTGTGTAGGAAAACAGAACGAACCGTCTGAGTTTCACTTGGCACCTTTATTTTATAAGTCTGTGGTACAGTCCTTTCTGATCTGAGTAAAGCTTTTCCTGCCTCTATTAACAAACATCTAATACATTGTTTACTACTGTTCACAATAAATAACAATTATAGCAGTTAAACTGAGGCTGTATGTCCATCCATTTAATGTTTAAAACTAAACAAAGTAAGTAAAGTTACAAGAACTGTCTAATTATCAAATGAATGCTAGTTAGCCTATGCTAAGGCAAATACCACAGTTTAGTATAAGAAAACATCTTTACCTTAAATGAAAAACAGTAAATAACAATTTATTTTGGCTATAGGTACATTTATTAGTCCGGTTAAATTAGTCTCAGAGATGTAAAACAAAACAAACAAAGGACACTGGCTAACTAGCTGGGTAATTAGCTAGCGAGCTAATCTGGCTAATTCACTACTAAGCTATCATGCTAAATAGTACAGTAGCTGGTTGGTTCGTGTTTAATAACGTTTGCTACTTTGACCTTAATAAAAAGGGAAAGGGAAGAAGAACCCCATAAGGCTTCAAACAGAACATTTTAAGGCTCTAAACAGAAGCTTTATAAAATGAGTTTCAGGCGAACATCTATTTAGAAAAATCATTGTCAAGAACCGTAAGTCTTACCCTGTCGTGTACCAGCAGAACTTTTTATAAAAAGCACTTTCCACTGAAAGGTTCTTTAGGGAACTGAAAAGGGGTACTTATAAAGGAACTGCTTTAAATAACTTTTATTGGGTACCTAGAATTCCTTTCTATAAGCACAGTTCATCAGAACCATAAGGAGGTTACTCCCACTTGAAGTGCTTTTAACACCCACGGTCAAACCATAAAGAGGTGGAGTAGAATAAGGGTTCTGAAGAAACATGATGAGTTTTTACCTAATATATGTTTTTAAAAATCTCCAAAGTGATTTTTAGGGAGAAAGAAGTGCCAGGAGAACCAATTTTGTTCCTTGTGGCATCCATATAATTTAGAGTTCAGTTTGCCCAGTCAAATACTCTATACTTTAATATTAAAGTCTTCACACACCACAAATCCCAGTGTAAATTAATATCAGCGATTAAATCAGAAACTGTGAGCTTTCCAGCGAGAAAACAGCAAAGAACTGCATGCAAGGGAACAGGAGAAAAAAAGTGGATGTATAAGATTTTTTTTGTGTGTGTTTTGTTTTGTTATTTGTGCCAGGGACTTGTGTGTCTGATTTGTCAAACTCTATATGAGTCTGTTTGTTCTGTGGAAGTACTGCACACTTTCATGTGTGTTTCTTTTGAAGCTGCAGACAGTGGCTACGCCTCTTAATCGACCTCTAGATTCTGTGTCATTTTGCGCAGTAACACATTGTGACAGCTTTAGTAAACTGTGCTCATAATCTTTGAACGAACTGCCTACTATTTGTCAGTTCGTTTAAATAAATACAGATTTCCATTTTTTTCCCCTCGTTTGGAAAGGGTTTAATTTAGATTATTCAGAGTCCACGGCCAAACTGCAGTGACAGATTTTCGGCAGCGAGTTCCCTTTACGGGTTTTGTTACAGTGTGGCAGTCACCAGCCGGTGCAGGTTCCTCTGCGTTGGTCTGCGTCTTCATATGATGACTGCGCTGAAACTCTCCAGCTGTGGTGATTGATCCTTTACAAATTTTACGCTTGACTCAGTGTGGGGAAATGGGGATTTGTTCTACTTTAATTCTGTTATTATAATATCATCATCACAAAATAATTCAATTAAATTAAATAATAATAATTAAATTGTGCCATTTCAGTCCTATAATACGAGCACAGACGTTGAGGCACGAATCTGATTTGTCAAGTGTGTATGTGTGATGTAAATATGGGCAGGAAGCAGGAACCCTGTAACGTGAATGTAGTCTTCAGGAGAAAGGCAAATTCATGTCACTTCAACCCTGTAATGTGACTTGGCCAGAGAAACAGATTTGTGTCGCTTGTGTCCAGTAACATGAACAAAGTCTTGGATGCTGTGAGTGTTACACTAAGGCTTGGACTCATTTTGTTATGTGCATTGCTGTGGCTGCAGTTTTGCCGCTCTCTCACCGTAGCCGAACTGTCAAACACTCTGCGTTTACAGAGTAAACTGTGGTGAAGAGCTGGCAGCGCTCGCCTCCTCTTCAGCCTTCATTTCTCCTCTTTCTCCCTTCACTCACGCTCCCTTCTCTTTTCCCCCTTCGTCCCCCTCTTTGTTCTGTCCTCCATGCCAGCTCTCGCCCCACACCCTCTAATTATCTGACGACGATGACACGCAGAAAACAAGAAAATATGAGTCATTAATCATTCCTGCTCAGCTGGACGGTGCAGAACACACGATGGCAAATGAAGCACACATGCTGGCCGTATTCTCCATGGGCTCTTTAAGATAACTCGCCGGTGTACTTTATGCAGCTATTATGGTAAATATCTCCAATTAAGCCATGCCTGAGTGCAAACTTATCTCATTGTTATCTTTGACTGCAGGCCCAAGCGAGGACTGAGCTGGAGAGAGGGGGAAGAAAAGGAGCTGAGTGATGCAAAAACAGAAAGAGAGGAGTGAGATGAGTGAAGGGCAGAGAAATGGAGCAAGGGGGGAAAAAAAGGAGTGCATCATTAGCCGAGGAGAAAGACGAAGGTATGAAAGGGAAAATGTGCACGCAATGGGTGAAGCCTTGCACTACAGTCCAGGCTAATTTTCAGCTGATTTTTATAAAATGATCATTCAGACACATCCAGTTTCCACCTTATTCCAAACATATTTCAGGAAGCCAAGACGGGTTTATTGTCTAATGTTAGATGCTGTTGTACAACACTGGAAGGTTTTATGAAAACAAGTACCTGTGATTTATTAGTGATCTTGAAGCTTATTTAACTTACTGAAGCAACAATGGATATCATTTTAAAGTTTAACCACCTGATTGTGTTTTAAAATATAATACGTTCAGAGATTGTTTCCTTTCATCACACTCCAATAAAGCTTGGGACCGATGTTACCTCACCTTTCCCTTTAACTGTGCTGTTTAATCATTTGGGAACCGAGGATACCAGTTGTTACAATTTTGCAAGTGGTCATTTTTCAAGTCGTCATTACCTGATTCTCCATTAAGTTGCCATAGGAGACAGATCTGGACTGCAAGTGGGTCAGTCAGGCACATGCACCCTGTGTCTACAAAGCCATGCTGTTGTAGTACAGTGCAGAATGAGGCCTGACACTGTGGTGCTGAAATACCATCGACGTCTCAGGTTAAGGCTGGTAGCTTTTGGTCTTTCCAACAACCTAATGTCACCTCCACATCAATGGAAATTTCTCACGTATGTAAGTCACCCATGCTGTGGTCACTGATGCACCTCCCACACAATGAGTGATGCTGACTTTGGCTGCTATCACTCGTAACAATCTGGATGTCCCTTTTTGTCATTAGCATGGAAAACATGCTGAAACATGGACATATCTTTTTTTTTTTTCTTGACCATATGAGATTCTGTTCTGCGTGGAACTGAGGTGTGGCATGCTCCTTGTGTACAAGAGTTTCAAGTTGAATTTCTTTTTACCCATGTGGCTGTATTTACCACAGTAGTATGACACTTTCCAATGCTATGCCATCTGAGGGCTCAAAGGTCATGTACATTCAACAGTGTTGCACTACACAGATTTCTCAAGAGTACTTACAACTTTTACAACTGTATGTACAGTAGATGGTGACAGACTCAGTTCTTTGCACGCAGTGAGGTTTCTTTTGAACTGTTTGACAATTTTCTCACAAATTTGACCCAAGTGGTGAGCCACAACCCATGATGACAAGATTGAGCCATTTGTGTACCCTATCATATCACCTCTCCTGTTACCAGTTCAGCTGCTCATTAGGAAACTGTATCTTGAAAATTCTGTAATTTCTACTTTAATTTGGTCTCCATCACAGTTTTTTTTATGTTGCAGGTCCCAAATTCTAAATTAATTAATGTTTACAGAATTCTGTTGTTCAGTGAAATCACTGCAATGTTGTTGTTTTTTTGTGCTTTTGTCAATTACAAAATACTTCACACATCACAGATTCTTGTCCATATTTGTTTACATGTTAATACCGTCAGCATGTCAGACTGCAAATAAAAACTCCATGTCTTTTCCTCCTACCTGCATATTAAAGTTTTTAGTGCATTCTGTATGCTTCGTCTGGGCGCCCATCATTGGTTCCAGATCCTCCTCGTCTGATGCATGCAGGAGTTAATGGGACGTGCGTATGCATGACATGGTGCTTTTAACTTCTGCGGTTCTTGCTTGTCATGTTTTACCATTTTTTATTATTACCTTTGCTACAGTGAATCACCGCTTGGATATTGCTCAGCTGAGTTATGTAGACATGGTCCAGTATTTCTGTATCCGGCTAGTTACGTTTTTTTTTTTTCGTACTTGCAGACCTTTTGGTCCAGCTGGCTTGTGCGGTTTGGGGCCTGACAGGGTGCAACATGTCCCTGGCTGGAAGAGAGCGTTTGTCTTCTCTCTCCTTATCTCCCCATCCTGCTGTCTGCTGAGGCATTAATCACTGCAGGGCAACAGCGTTTACGAGCCCTGCTCCTTTTTATTAATCTCTCCCAGCTGCCTGCAACGCAACGCTCCACTCGCTCACACAAAACACCTTCAGGGGCAACCAGCGTCTCCGACATGTGGGCCGGAAACAGGCCTTTTAATCCACCAAACCACAAATAAACCCCATTAGGAGAGGAAGGGATTCTGTTGTGTTTTCCCCTGACTCTTAACAGATAGATTTACATAGAGTGAGCTTTTTTGGGAATTTGGGATTACTGCATCCATTTTGAGGGCTTTTATAGTGAAACGGAATCCCATGTCTTAGATGAGACTGAGACAGTAAAGACTGCTAACTAGCCCCTAATGGTTTAACCCCTAACTAGCCCCTTGTTTTACTGGGCTTTCTCTAACCCCCTCCTCAATCTTTCTCTTTCTCTCGTCACCCACCCACCCCTCTCTCTCTCTCTCCCTCTCTCTCTCTCTCTCTCTCTCTCTCTCTCTCTCTCTCTCTCTCTCTCTCTCTCTCTCTCTCCCCTCTTCCCTCACTTCCTTCCTTTCCCAGAAATGACACTGTCAAGTTTTGAAACATCTCTTTCTCCATTGGCACCGGCCCTGCCTTTTCCTATCCGTCTATCTGTTTCTCTTTCTGCGAGGACCACACAGACGGATGACATGCGTGAGGCTCGGTCCGAGCTGGGTGGCCCTCATGCTGGGGAAGAAGCGGCGGGTGACAGCAGCAGCAGCCTTCAGCCTGTGCGCGGAGTAATGCATGTGGACAGTGTAAAAACCCGTCTCCTGGAGACTTCAGGAGAGGAGAAAGAAAAGCCTTTGGCACCCATAGAGCCCTAATGGCCACCACAAGTTGGCACCATCCAGATCTTAGCGTCCGTCCATGCTAGATGTTCCTTAAATGCAATCTCGCACATATCTGCCAGGCAGGAATTAGCAGAACAGGCTAACCTCTTTTTATCTGCCACTTGAGCCTAAAGAGAGTTTGAAATGTCACACCAGTGGTTGCCTCAATCTTATCTCAAGGGAGAGAGGGGACCATTCTCATTAAAATGAGGGAGTTGTCATTACGATAAAGGCCTCTTCAGCACCTTGGCTGATATCCCTTCACTTCACTTCACTTCTTTCGCTTCCCCCATCAGCCATTCTTCAGAGGTGTTTCTGCTCACGCTGAACCAACCCAGCTGTAGGATCGGGCCAAATCAAAGAGCCCACCGTGCTACATACAGAGTGGCTTTGACACATAGCTCCGCGTGGATGTGGGCTTTCCTTTTATCAGCCACAAGTCCGTTGCTGTTGACGTTTCCCTATAAAATCTTCTCAGGCTCAATTTTCAGCGTCACATCCTGTGAAACAAAAGCTTTCGAATAAATCAGACTCAATTAGACATGCCGTTCTCGAGGGGATCGCGGTACGGCTTTTATTTCCCAAGCAGTAAACAGTTGCGCGATTTACACCAAAGCAATATTTGGAGAGGAAACAACTGACTTGTCTTTTTCTTCCAGAGATTTGGCTGCTCTGTGTCCAACATGTTTGATCTGGAGTCATCAAAAGCCTGGCTTTGTTGGTTGTCGGTTGAGTCGTGTCGTGTTGAAGTGTAGCTACATCTCATTAAAGGAACCATATGTAAGATTTGGGTTGCTTTTATTTCTACTTCCTGGTGTCGTTCTTTTCACAGCACTGTATTGAAATCAATGGGGAATACAATGAATATGGTTCCCTCTCTTCACCCAATAGTTACATAGTGCAGTTTCTGCGGTGCTGACCCCCACAGCATCAGCCCACCCTCTGTTTGTCTTTATTTCATTCATTTATTTGTTTTTTTAACAATTGTCAGGCCAACCCTTCCACACCGAAGTTATAAAGAGTGTTTTAGCGTGAGCAGCTTTTGAAAACGGCAGCCAATCAAAACAGAGCTCATTCCTAAGCTAGAGTACAATCGAGGATAAGTCACGTGAAAATGAATTATGGTAAACAAACCCACCCAACTTGATTAGTGACCTCACAGGGGGAAAGAAATGCAAGAAAACTGAGGGATACAGGCCCTTGAAGCCTGAGGTGTCATTTCTGAAGTTCAAGGAGGAGAGTAAATCAACAGCAGAAGTGTTTTCTCACTCAGAGGAGTAGTAAACCACCCCCCCCCCCCAACTAGCTTATCACCTCGTAGCATTTAACACATAGTTCACAAAACAAATGGCCTACAGTGGCCAGTGCATATGAGAGGGTGTGTGTGCTTACACTGCTGTGAGCCTACGTGTGAGTGTTCAGTAGTGCTGCCTTTCTCCTGAGCCTTCGCATGAGGAGAAAGATCAGAGGTGTCATCCCTCAGCCTGAAAGGGCACTCTAGCTCTCATCACGCTGACCATCAACCCCTCAGCATTTGTTTTTCTTCTCTATCTCTGCACTTGGCCCCGTTCTTCAAATGAAGACCCCCCCCCCCCCACCCCCTTATCGTAAACTTAGCTTTTGCCCTCGTCCATTTCCATCACTTGTCAGAGATGGGAAATGAAGGGTAATGTTATTTAGGGGATGAAAGAATGAAAAACACTGTCAAATCCAATTTCCTCCATGTTTTTTTGTTTTTTTTCATCATCTCGCAGCTGAAACGTTCAGCAGAAAGCACAGCTGTGAATTATAACCGCTGAAAACAAACTGTTTAGTAATAAAAATCTACACGCTTTTTGCCAGCAAAGTTCATAAGGAATCGGCTTGATTCCAGTCCTGTTGTGAGATGAAGGGGGTTTATCTATCTCCTGTTCTCTGCTTGGTGAGTGTGATGGACATGATTTGCGGTCGTGATGTGTAACAGAAGGTTTACATCCTGCGGAGTCTTCTCTAGGCTCTCTGAACTTAGACAGCTGGAAGATTCGGGAAAAGAATGGAATTCAGCTCAGACTCACAAACACAGAGCTTTTGCTTGAGAGTTTATGTTCCCTGTGTATTCCTCCAGCTGGTGGCACAGGGAAGGTTCCGCTGCATAACACACACTGTTTGAAACAATTCGTCCCGTCTCCAGAAGGTTTCCAATCTCATAAATGAGGTTTTTCTGGACAGAGAGTGAGTCTAATCTTTGACTGGGTGTTATTCTGAGTGGAGGTTCTCCATCGGAGGGAGAATGTGGACCAGGACTAGGCTTAATCCCAATTAGAGAAAAGAAAAAATGACATTAGTATGTAGTTCTTCATTTTTACCATATGTTTTATATTTCGCATTTGATTAAAAACACATGTTCCTGGTCAATTAAATAATTTGGATTCCTGTGAGTATTACCACCTGTAGAACAGTAGGAGTAAGCATTCAGTCTAAAGTAGGTGATATCTACACTGGAAACTCATTGTCTGTAACCCTTATACAGTTCAGGGTCGAGGTGGGTCCGGAGCCTACCCTAGAGGGGCTCAAGTTCTTCTTAGACACTCAGACACTCACACCTACGGACACTTTTGAGTCGCCAATCCACCTACCAACGTGTGTTTTTGGACTGTGGGAGGAAACCGGAGCACCCGGAGGAAACCCACGCAGACACAGGGAGAACACACCACACTCCTCACAGACAGTCACCCGGAGGAAACCCACGCAGACACAGGGAGAACACACCACACTCCTCACAGTCACCCGGAGGAAACCCACGCAGACACAGAGAGAACACACCACACTCCTCACAGACAGTCACCCGGAGGAAACCCACGCAGACACAGGGAGAACACACCACACTCCTCACAGACAGTCACCCGGAGGAAACCCACGCAGACACAGGGAGAACACACCGGACTCCTCACAGACAGTCACCCGGAGGAAACCCACGCGGACACGGGGAGAACACACCACACTCCTCACAGACAGTCACCTGGAGGAAACCCACGCAGACACAGGGAGAACACACCACACTCCTCACAGACAGTCACCCGGAGGAAACCCACGCAGACACAGGAAGAACACACCACACTCCTCACAGACAGTCACCCGGAGGAAACCCACGCAGACACAGGGAGAACATACCACACTCCTCACAGACAGTCACCCGGAGCGGTGACAGCGACACTACCTTCTGAGCCACTGTGCCACCCTGGGTTTATATTAGCATAAAAATGTAATAATATGTGGAAAAATAATATAATTCATATATTTATGCTCATATAATGCATATATTTATATATATATTTATGCTAAATATATATATAAAATATATATTTATTTAAGGCCCTTTCACAGTTCAGGATGCATAGTATGAGTTCATGAATATATGTTCAATTGCAGAGGATAAATCTTGTGTACTGATAGACAAGCCACCACAATATAACACACATTTTAATCATAATCATCATCATCAGAAAATTCATGAACAAATGTGTAATACACCCAGATGTGCTTTCTGTGTGTGCCATCACATAATGACTGTGTGTGTTTCCAATTGAATGTGGACCCAAAGGCAAAATCCTTTATGTGCTTCTTTTGTGACACAGGGTGGGGATTATAAAAACACCCATTACGACTCCAGTTGCTGTCATAGGGGGATTAAAGGCACAATTAGTGGGTTTTTCAGGCAGCTGAGTGTGTGAGCGAGCTCCGGTGGGAGGTCAGGTGGCCCACGGAGGTCCAAACAAACACACACACACACTCACCATGTTCTCCTTCTCATGACTGCCGGCTGAGTCACAGGGGCTGCCGGGACGCCATCTCGAGGAGACGCTCACAGGAAATGAGCCGATGCTTTCATGCATTCTGAGAGCTTATTACCATAGCTTTCCATTTAGCATCTGCTCAAAGACCAGAAACAGGGCGACGCACGGCAGAGCAGCCACTGAGGTTTTTAAGGACCACCTGTTTCTGGTGTTTTCTGCTTTTAACTCTAAAAAAGAGCCTGTTTCTGGTCTTTGATCTGATCGCACCTTTGCTTTTGTTCCCTAATGACCAAGATCAAACAAAGCCAAAAGTTTTTAGATGTTTATTCTGTTGGTCACAAACAAGCAAACACTTAGGAATACGCTTCAGACTACAGCCAGCTTTTATTGCCACTCCGATGACAAAATCAATAAGGGTTTCTATGATTTATTGGTGAATTGTGTGCACAGTATTCAACAAGAGCAACAGCATGAAGCTTACTTTTTAACAGCGAAAAAAACAACACCAAAGGGAAACTAGGCAAGCCTACTTTAGCCGGACCATCATTAGCCAAGTAGCCATTGTCTTTGAGGTTTTTCTGGTATTTCAAAAACAGGAAACGCCCAAAAGACATACCCTTGTCATTGGAAGGTTTGGAGAAGCTTTGGTGCTTCGTATCAATGTCTTTGTTTACATGTGGCTTTTATTCTGTGTTGTACAGAAAATATGGAGGGCAGGACATATATGTTGCCAAATTCAGAGCCGTCCTGCTGAGCTTGGCGAAACCAAAGCTCTGGCTGATGCCATGGTGTCGCACCAAACACAGCCCCAGAAACACACACAAACGGAGCGTGTTATTTCCTATTATTGAGCCACAGTTCATGCTGAAGAACCTAATTTTCTTTGGTTACAGGTGGGAATTCATTTTTCTGATTCGAGAACCAGTTTTTGTTGGTGGTTCCAAATGTAGTTCACGAACTGGAATGTGAAATATGGCTGAACTAACAGCAGACGGTGTTAAGTTCTCTCTGTGAAATACGGCTGAACTCAGTCAGTCAGTAAGAGAAAAAGCCTCTTCTAGGCCGACCCGGTAGGTGGTCCGGCAACTAGTTAGTCTGGTTTCCTTTAACAGGTTCATGAGGACAAAGCTATACTTTAGGTCCTCACCCTCGTTCTCCATAGTCCATAACAGTTTCTCCTGTCTCTCTGTTTTTAATGCTGTTTATCATGCTGCTGAAAAGGTAAAGCCTTGCAGGTGTACGCCTGAGTGCCTCCCTGTGCTTTCGGCAGGCCTTGCCGTAGTCTGACAGGTGGAAGGCCCTGCTGGTAGCCCTCCAGAGCTCCAGTGCTTACGTTCAATTATCACGACTTAATTTAATTGGCCCAATAAAACAATCCAGCTGCATAAACATGTAAGCGAGGGCGTGAGATCTGGAGCAGGGAGCCCTCGGTCGCCGGGGATACGGCTGTCTGCTAACGCGAATGAATCATTTCACACTGCGACGCTGTGATTTAAGGGTGGCCAAATCAGCGCGGAGCTCGCCGGCACCTCGCTGGGACAATGTGTCGCTTTCTTATGCATCCATCACTCTGAACGATCCTCTTCCCAAATGGCTGTGCCACAGAGGGCTGGAGCAGCCCCATTTGGGGTGCTCTAAAGGGGTGGGGAGTAAGGGGAGGGGGGGTGTAAGCCAGCCTGTGTAAGAGGAGAGGGGCTTAACACTGGGGTGAGATGAGGTAGGGTCTCTCAGAACTGGAATGAACTGTCTTTCACTGAAGCAATAGAGTCTTTATCACCTGTGCACAACTCTGAGGCGACTTAAGGCTTGTTTACCCATGGAGGTCCAAAGTTTATAGATTTTGGATATACATTTGATCTCCATTACCCATAATTACCTAATTAAGTTATTAACCTCTTAAACTTCAGGCTGATTATTCAGCTAATCTTATGGTTTTTTTCACTAATTACTACTATGTAGACGAAGCTTTTATGAGGCTGAGGGACTGTCTGGAGTGTGGTCCCAGATACAGGACGTCCTCTTCCACTTACAACAACAAAATCTATACATAAGATGATGGAAGAGGAACTCAGTTGACTATCAGGCCCCATCCACACGCATCTGCAAATTATCTCGTAATTTTCCTCCCTCCATTTTTGAAAAGATCCTTGTACAAACGAATATGAAAACATTGCAGTTTCATGCCAGTGCAGCAGGGGGCCATAGTACCTCAAAAGAGGGACATCAAAACACCACAAAGCATGAGAGAAACAGAGGTTTAATCCCAAATCACTTTCTATGGAGTGCACTACACCAAAAATGACAGAATCTAGGTCGTAATATTCATTCATTCATTGTCTGTAACCCTTATCCAGTTCAGGGTCTCGGTGGGTTCAGAGTCTACCTGGAATCATTGGGCGCAAGGCGGGAATACACCCTGGAGGGGGCGCCAGTCCTTCACAGGGCAACACGGACACACACACACATTCACTCACACACTCACACCTACGGACACTTTTGAGTCGCCAATCCACCTACCAACGTGTGTTTTTGGACTGTGGGAGGAAACCGGAGCACCCGGAGAAAACCCACGCAGACACAGGGAGAACACACCACACTCCTCACAGACAGTCACCCGGAGGAAACCCACGCAGACACAGGGAGAACACACCACACTCCTCACAGACAGTCACCCGGAGGAAACCCACGCAGACACAGGGAGAACACACCACACTCCTCACAGACAGTCACCCGGAGGAAACCCACGCAGACACAGGGAGAACACACCACACTCCTCACAGACAGTCACCCGGAGCGGGGTCGTAATATTGCATTATATATTTCTAAGACAACAGATTTATTAATAATTGGGAATCTGAAATCTAGTATTATCCACGTGTATTTTGTAGTATAAAGACATTTGTGAGTGAAGTGCTGTTTGAATTTCAGCCCGAGACAAACATGTGTGTTCTCAGCGTTTACAAAGAGATGCCTTTTGGCTGTCTTTTTGGCCTTGTAGAGCGTCTTCAAAAAACCTAACATAGCACGCCGTTTCCGTGTGGATGGGAGGCCCAAGCGTAGACAAAAACCTTTGGTTTTAAAATGGCGGACAGAGCCTGAGTGTACTTAGCTTTAATTTGTGTTCATAGACATTGTCTTTTTAAGGTCTGTGAGCCCTCTGTGATCCTTTTATTGTTTGTTCAGTCCAGACGTCTCGGGGGCACTGCTGTAGATCTGTGTCGTCTCCAGATGGAACTTGAACACCAATGCTGTGCAAATGAAGTGTCTTCGTCTTCCTCGCTGTGACAGGGTCTGGAATTCCCGTTCCGATCTGAAGCCTGTTCTAATTTGTGCGCGTTCCAGCTCTGCTCAGTGTCCGTTCTCGGCCTGTCGTGAGCGTGGATCTCTGACACGTGCAGTGGCTCCCCGACAGCCGCCCAGTCGCAGCTGATTACCCCTGACGTTACCCAGCATGCCCCTCACCTGACAGGAAGCAGGACGCAGGCCTTTCCAAGCTGAACTCATCTCCCTCGGTGAGCGTATAATCACCGTAATTAAAAAGCACAGCAGTGATATCCTCTCAGGAATGGATGCCATGCTCATAGACACACATGGAGCTTTCCTCACTGGAATAAACACATTCAGATGAAATGATTATTTCTCCATGTGCTGCGGAACTGAAAAAGAGCAGCGGACCCTACCCTGGTCCTCGGGTATTCCCTGCTTGTTCTGCATTTTCAAGCACTGGAAAATGTGATGAATTTTCATGATTAAAACGAGCATTATGACCACCATCTTGTTGTTACCATCACTGTCCACCTTCTCAGCTCCAGTGACTACTGTCTTTGAGGCTCCACAATTAAACACTGTTGTCCTTATGTGGTTCTGCATAATTTTTGCCCCCTTTCGCCCAGTTCTTTAAAGTTCTGGACCCCCACAGGACCACCAGAGAGCAGGTATGTTTTGGATGGTGGATCATTCTCAGTGCTGCTGTGAGACTGACATGGTGGTGTTGTTTTAGTGTCTGTTGGGCTGGTGCGAGTGGATCAGACTCAGCATTTCTCCTGGAGTTTGTAAACTCCTCAGTGTCACTGCTGGACCATGAAGTGTGTAACATCAACATAACTCTTGCCAGAATATGTCAACTGAAAGCCAGCAATTCTGATGGTGTAATATTTTTACTCATTGTGGAGCAGTGGTGGATGCTGGTCTTTCAAGGAGGGGAAGCTCAATTTCGGCCTACATCGTAAAATGTGTCGGTTTATTTATACGTAAATTCTACCCTCCGTTCCTTTTTAAGAAAATGATCTGTGACCCTGTCGTACCAACAAGGCGTCTTTTCCAGGGACTTGACTAGTGTCCTCTCAATGGCCAGCAGAGCTAGGCTGCTTAAACGGCCTTGGCCCATGTGAAGTGTGTCCGCCTGTGCTCCCACGGATCTTTACACCAAAGGATCGCTGATTCGCTCATTTCGCTGTCAATCAAAAAGGGATTCAGCCTCAGACAGATCATCCAATCATCATGCAGAAGCTGAGCGTCCGGGCCAGCCGAGGCCAGCCCACTGCCCCATAGACCCCCAGAGACGCTGAGCGTCCGATGGGCGGGACAAAGCCCAGCATTTATCCAATGACTCGCCTCGTTTCGCTGCACTTCGCTGCTTCGCTATTGAACTCTGTGTACGCTCAGCGTCCTCACTGTTTAAAGCACTGTGAAGCTACGGGAATGATTGAGAGGAAAGCCGTGTCTTTACCAGTGATAAGAAGCTGATTCTGAACAAAAGTTGAGCGCGTTGTAGTGCATATTTATTCAATGACATGTACACACAACAGTATATATTTGATCACTTATTTGAGCTTCCCTTGCAGTCTTAGAGCAATCGCCCCTGTTGTGGAGCCTTATGACATATGACTTATGACTTATGAGGGCTCTAACACGCCCTCGTTAACTCAGGAAGGGAATGTTGATTATGTGATTAGATCCACTGAACAATGTGGATCCAGTGGATCCAAATGAAGCAGTTTGGGGAAAGTTGTCATTAGAGCTACGGTGTAATCAGGAGATCCTCTGTTTCTTCTTCTGTACCACAAGAGACTGTTCTTCGTTTCTTGCTTGCACCTTTAGACGCTGCCTTCTAATGAACATTTCCACACTACGTTAAGTGCAGAGATATTTACATGGGTCTTTGCAGAAGCAGAAATCAATCTTTACGTTCAACATTCGTTTTTTTTAACTTCCCATTGTAGTAAGATATTAAACCTATAATAGGTTCATGAGTGTATCCCAATTTATCAGTTTTCAAAATTGCTTTTAACAGCTGCTTTATTCTAAGTCATGCCAGTGTTGTTTGTTTTATAAAGCAGACCTCCTACTCGCACAAGGACACAAGCATCCTCCAGGCGGCATGTAAGAGCACGAGGACGAGGGGGAAAAATAAAAACGTAATGATACGTTTTGCTTGACAGACGTCTCAAGCCCAAAGAGAAGACCCTTGGTCCAGCAAGTTTATACAACAAGGAAAGCCGGTCGAGCTCTATTCACTTTGAAAGTGTTATTGTCATTGAGAGAGGAAAGAGAAAGAGTTATGGCACCAGCGGTGATGCAGAAATAAGTTCAAGCCCTTTTCCATCTGTGTGCAATCCTGGCCTAATGCTATCATCACCTGTTTCCCTGGGCCTCTCGCACATCTGGACCGCATTAAAAAAAATCACACAAGGTGCATTTTTTTTCGTTTGTCCATGTGTGTGTGTGTGTGTGTGTGTGTGTGTGCTCTGTAGGCTTTGGCTCATGTTTCTGAAATAGTCTAAAACAACAAATTAACATCTGAGAGCTGGGATAAAAGTGCTGAATTCAAACGGCAATTTGCTTAATTTTTTTTTTTCAAAACCAGACTCCCTGGGGGTTTTGTTAAACTAGACACCGGTTCCTAAGACACTTGCTTCGTTTGGCGCTGAAGGTGCCTCTGCCCTTGCCACAGCTGAAGTGGTGCAGCTTGTGAGCCCTGGCCTAGTTTATAGGGAACAGAAGCATCTCTGATCAGACACTGAACAGGAGGCTGGATAGCAGTAGCACATGGTCAGAGTGTTTGTTTAAAGGAATGAAAGGGTTTGCATTGAGCTCCTATTATGAGACGGTGGGACATCTCCAGACGTTTCCTCATTAGCTTTAATGACATCAGAAGCACCACAGGTGCTAATTTCAGACAAAATGACCGTCATTCTGAAAGCATGACTGTGGGATGATTTTTTTGTTTTGGACACTGAGCTATACCCAGTTTGGGAAAGTCTGTTGTTTTCCCTTCTTTCCGTAACGGGCTGGGACGTGTGTCCACTGCTGTTTCTGTTTCTCTCATGCGGGGCAGCTGCACAGCTGCTCTGAACTGGGAACGCTGCGGAGCGTCTGTGCCGGACAGGGATTTTGTGTCCAGTTGCGTCCAGCCCTTGTGCATGTAAGACGGCCCTAATGGCATGCAGTTGGGGCCTTGTTATTGTTCCTCGGCCAGTGATGTCAGAGGAAAGAGGAAACTAGCTAACTCCCAACCACGGGGGCAGAGGTCAAGGAGAAGTTGGCTGCGGCCCAGCCCCCCTTCAAGTGTTTTCCTATTCTTTTTTGTTTCGCCTCAGAAATTAGTCTCGCCCCGAGGAGAAGACACAAGCGTCTGCGGATATGAGCTGATTATTAGTGATGATTTATGGTTTGCAACAGCAACTTTGGTGAGATAACAGATCGGAGGATTAGGGTTCTCTTCGACAAAAACCTTTGCGACTGTTAGTGGTCGGGCGCGAGACGTGCTGACAGCTTCATGGGCTGTTTAGGACACTTTTTTAAGGGGGAATTCTCTGATTTCATGATTGGGAGATAAATAATGGCTACCGCAGGTCAGGAGATAAAGAGCCTCAGAAGCAAACACAGAGGAATGCTCTAGTTCATCATATTTGTTTCATGTTTTAATATGTTGAACCTCTGATACCTCTTGAAAACCCATTGAACACACACACTGCCACTGCCTTGATCATTTAGTGGGCGCAGCAGGGAGTGTCGCAGTCACACAGCTCCAGGGGCCTGGAGGTTGTGGGTTCGATTCCCGCTCCGGGTGACTGTCTGTGAGGAGTTGGTGTGTTCTCCCCGTGTCCGCATGGGTTTCCTCTGGGTGACTGTCTGTGAGGAATGTGGTGTGTTCTCCCTGTGTCTGTGTGGGTTTCCTCCGGGTGACTGTCTGTGAGGAGTGTGGTGTGTTCTCCCCGTGTCCGCATGGGTTTCCTCTGGGTGACTGTCTGTGAGGAGTGTGGTGTGTTCTCCCTGTGTCTGCGTGGGTTTCCTCCGGGTGACTGTCTGTGAGGAGTGTGGTGTGTTCTCTCTGTGTCTGCGTGGGTTTCCTCCGGGTGACTGTCTGTGAGGAATGTGGTGTGTTCTCCCCGTGTCCGCATGGGTTTCCTCTGGGTGACTGTCTGTGAGGAGTGTGGTGTGTTCTCCCTGTGTCTGCGTGGGTTTCCTCCGGGTGACTGTCTGTGAGGAGTGTGGTGTGTTCTCCCTGTGTCTGCGTGGGTTTCCTCCGGGTGCTCCGGTTTCCTCCCACAGTCCAAAAACACACGTTGGTAGGTGGATTGGCGACTCAAAAGTGTCCGTAGGTGTCCGTAGGTCTGGACCCACCGTGACCCTGAATTGGATAAGCGGTTACAGATGATGAATGAATGAATGATCATTTAGTGTTTTTCTCAAAATTAGAAGACTTCACACCTGGTCTGGGAGCACCTGGGGATGCCCGTGAAGAGCTGGTGGAAGCTGTGGGGTGGGGGCAGAGATGTCTGGGCTCCTTCCCTCGCCCGGTTGCCACTCCTGATCCTGAAATTGAGTAACCAGAAGAGATGACGACGATGATGATGTTTTGCAGACAGTTTTGATGCTGTTAACATTAACCTACAATGTAGAAAATAATGAAAAAAAACATTGAATGAGCCCAACGTGTGCCCAAACTTTTGACTGATACTGTATGCTTTTAAAATCAACAGAGTTAAGAAACGCTTCCTTTAAAGCTGCGATGTGCGGCATTTGAAGTTCCTCATTTTGTTATTTTGCCTTTTGCGGCGCAGGTTGTTGTCATAAATCAGGACAAATGTTCAGGACTAATTGGCTGTGGTTGTTTATTTGTTTGTGTGTTGTGTCTAGAGCTGGTGGACCATGTGACTAGAAGTTTGAGCGTCTCTAATGGACGTTATCCCTCGTTTAAACCCTCACTGTTTCAGAGATAAAGCCAAAGCCGTGGCGTAGCTGTTTCTTAAGAGGATTGGGACCTTTTGAACGGGTGCTTGGGGGTGAAAGTGTCTCCCTCTGGAGGGGGACGGTGTTAAGGTGCTGCTGCCGGGGGCCTGGAGGCTTCCTGTCACTCCGCACCGTGACTGCCTGCGTTATCTCAGCCCACTGCTTATCTTGATGAAGACAAACGAGCTCATTCAAGGCTCTAATGTCGCAATCTCATTTAGAAACCCGCCGTTTAAACGAGTCTCGCATTAGTTTGGAGAACTACTCGGCAAAGCACGGAAAATCCATACATCATTAGAAGTGATTCATTTGTGTGGAAATGTATGTCCATGAGCAAACTGAGAAGATTTTACTGAGGGCTTAATACTTCCTCCTGTTCAATAGATGGTAAGGTTATGCAGATCTTTCATTATAAATCTCCTCAAAGAGCATAGGGTAATGATCGGTGAATGATACTTATCAGACACCGTAAGTGCTGTGTCCAATAAATGTATTACGTGGAGCAGAAATATTGCGATTCAAATCTTGATGGATGTTTTATCGCCACTTAACCTTGAACCGAATTCAAGATGGCTGAAATGGGTGGGGACGTGGAACATCCTGCAGGAGAGGAGAGGGATTATCGTCTCGGTGAAATATGTATTCAGAGGCGCTGTATTGAAGGAGCCCAGCGCTAGGGCACTGTGACACACTGAAGGTTTTTAACGATTCTGTACTTTCTGAGATGATGCATGGATGATGTTAGGGTGGTTACTGACTTCGACACACCGTCCACCGCCTGGTCATTTGTCACCCGTCTGCAGGTTGTTTTTCCATGAGGAATAATCAAATCTGTCTGTCTAATGCTAACCATACACTGGAAGACTTTGAAAAGACTCTGAAAGGGCTTTAAAAAAAACTGTGTGTTGACAACTATGTGTCATCAGAGAGTTTTAGTCACAGATTCCAATTTTGTAAACACTGGAGGCCTCTTCGGGGTCACTGTCTGGATGAACCAATACTAAAAAACTTGTCATGATATTAAACACAGTTGATTTTATCATAACAAGTCATTGAGAGGACTCTGTCAGACAAATTTACATTTGAACGCTCACTGGGAACTGTTTTTTATATTTTTCTAACTAAAGCTTGATAAAATCTTTGAATTATAGTGTAATACTTTGTCTTTGACAATGTATATATTTGTTTAGCTCCAGCTGATGCACAAACTCCAAGTGTCTCTTGATTGTGTTTGACCAAAGCTTCTGTTAAAAGCTTTTAAAATGTCTTTACACTTAAAGTGGGGCATTGTCAGATATCCATCCATCCATTATCTGTAACCGCTTTTCCAGTTCAGGGTCGCGGTGGGTCCGAAGCCTACTGGGAATCACTGGACGCAAGGTGGGAACACACCCTGGAGGGGGCGCCAGTCCTTCACAGGGCGACACACACTCACACATTCACTCACACACACACACCTATGGACACTTTTTTCAGTCGCCAATCCACCTACCAACGTGTGTTTATGGACCATGGGAGGAATCCGGAGCACCCGGAGGAAACCCACGAGGCCACAGGGAGAACACACCACACTCCTCACAGACAGTCACCCGGAGGAAACCCACGCAGACACAGGGAGAACACACCACACTCCTCACAGACAGTCACCCGGAGGAAACCCACGCAGACACAGGGAGAACACACCACACTCCTCACAGACAGTCATCCGGAGGAAACCCACGCAGACACAGGGAGAACACACCACACTCCTCACAGTCACCCGGAGGACACCCACGCAGACACAGGGAGAACACACCACACTCCTCACAGTCACCCGGAGGAAACCCACGCAGACACAGGGAGAACACACCACACTCCTCACAGACAGTCACCCGGAGCGGGACTCGAACCCACATCCTCCAGGTCCCTGGAGCTGTGTGGTTGGCAGATATTTACTCTTCCATTCACCTTCCATAACTACTTCATCCTGACCAGGGTGTTAGTGGTTGTGTAGTCCACCCGGAAACATCAGGCACAAAGCAGGAACCCACTCTGGGCTGTTGTCAGAAGTAAACAGAAATACATCCTGCTTTAAAATGTTTTAAAAATAATGTGTTGTAAATTAGCAGTGTGTTGGGAGGCTGTATGCTGCTAAACGCTGTGGTGAGTCCTGATCATTGGAGCTAGGCTTTTAGTTTGAGCCAGAAATGTCCAAATGACATCAAAAATGAGGGGGAAATCAAAACAAAAGAAAGTAATTTTGTGCTAATTTAGTCTTTTCTATTGTGCATTTCAAAAGTTTAACCCTTTTGATCCTTAACATAATATAGATTAAATGATAAAAACAAACAAGCGTTCTACATCTATTAAAAATATATTCTAAAATTGATTCGTGTGTGTGTGTGTGTGTGTGTGTGTGTGTGTGTCTGCAGTATATATGTAACACTATAGCCCCTGAAGGGAGTTGCAGCAAGGCGTATAATTACACATATATACATATGAATTATAAAATATGCCTGTATATATGTGCATATGTCTTAGGCATCCCAGTGCAGTGTGGACCAGCCCATAAATGATTCAATACAACTCAGTAATACCCTGAGCAACATGATATACAGGGAATAGTTTATTGTCAGACAACATCCTCAAGTATATATTTATCATCAGATTGTCAAAGGGTGGAATAAAAACATATGTTCTTTGGCTATAATTCCATGAGAGCACATCTGAGGTGCAATTTGTGCAGTTTCTCTATTGAAATAATCTCCTGAATGGAGTTTTTATTGATTTATCATGTTTTTATTACCAAAAAGGCATGTGAGCAGCAGTTTTATACCCTTCTAATTTTGAAATATCTGTGTGAATGTGGCACGCTGCGCTCGTATGGGGCTCGTGAGATTAATAAATACCATTTCTGGGACTTAACAGGAAGGAAGGGTCAAAGACACTGTTGCAAAACTCAAGCCAAAGGAGTTGAACAATGGCAGTAAAGCCCTCATCTGCTCACTCACTGCAGTGGGTTATAGATCTGTAACATGCTGAGATTACACTGGGACTCATACAGCTGTTGTCACACCCTAGAACTGGTTAAATGATAGCCCTACGGCGCTCTAGGGAGTTGATGCTTTAATATCTGTGTGGATTATTCAGCTCTTTTTGTCTTTTGGTGTTTTTGTCCTGATTATGAAAACAGCTGATTTTTATGTATTATTTGTTATTTATTTATTATATATTGAAACTCCAATATATTGTAATAACAGTTTGGAATATATTGACACCACGTTGCAATGCACAGTTTGGAATTCATTCCTAATCCAGTTCTGGTTCGTTATCTTGGTCCAGATCCTACCCAGAATCACTGGGCGCAAGACAGGAACACATCCTGGAGGTTGCACCAGTCCATCGCAGGGGTGACACACAGTCACACATTCACACCTAGGAACACATTTGAGTCGCCAGTCCACCTACCAATGTGTGTTGTTTTTGTCCATGGGAGGAAACCGGAGCACCCAAAGGAAACCCACGCAGACACAGGGAGAACACACCACACTCCTCACAGACAGTCACCCGGAGGAAACCCACACGACACAGGGAGAACACACCACACTCCTCACAGACAGTCACCCGGAGGAAACCCACGCAGACACAGGGAGAACACACCACACTCCTCACAGACAGTCACCCGGAGGAAACCCACGCAGACACAGGGAGAACACACCACACTCCTCACAGACAGTCACCCAGATCGAGATTTGAACCCAGACATTTCACGAGATATTGGAACATTTCTGTGAGTATTTGATGCCCTTTTGGACATGTAGTGCATTTTCACTTTTCCTATAGGTAGCACCTCTCTGTATAGTCTGCTTTTTGTTTCTCTTTTTCACCTTATCTCTCTCCTCCAGTCCCCTGTTATAAAGAAAGTAACACTCTTCATCATCCTGTGTATTGTTGGCCACAGATGTCCATTGTCAAGGGGCAGACGACAAGCCTGTGAGTATTTGGGGAATTTTTGAGGTGGTTCTGGATTCTGAAGCATTCTGACTAATGTTTAGTTTACTCCCTCTTTTTTGCTAAGCACTTTATCTCTGTCATTCCCTGATGTGATCTACTCCATCTGATCTGGTCATTTAGCTCTAAGGGTGTGTGATGACCTCTGCTAAAAAAAGCTGATTGCTAAATATTTCCTCACGCTCATTCATAAAACATGTCTCTTATGGAAAAGTGAACGTTGCAAAACACAGCTTAAGATTGTCACGCTTTTTTGAAAAAAAGAGGAAGTCGTATTGCTTTGGAACTGGGTGTAGAGAAAGAACACAGCAAAAATCCCCTCTTATCTGAATGTGACAGATTAGGTCAGCAGTGTGTGTGTGTGTGTGTGTGTGTGTGTGTGTGACTCTCACACAAAAACATGATATCTTAACAAACACATTCCTTATCACAGGGAAAAACATTTACAGAGAAATGAAAGTAAATGAAATGCCTGTATAATACAGCACTGGAAATGTAAGAAAATATTTTAATGTGTTTTAATGTTTCCTGAATTGCTTCTCAATAAAAAGAAATGTCAAAGTCATTAGCATTGTTTAGGAATAAAAAAATTGAACATAAACTTCCATCCATCTATTATTAGTATCCGCTTATCCAGTTCAGGGTCGCGGTGGGTCCAGAGCCTACCTGGAATCATTGGGCGCAAGGCGAGAATACACCCTGGAGGGGGCGCCAGTTCTTCACACTTCACACTCACACATTCACTCACACCTACGGACACTTTTTGAGTCGCCAATCCACCTACCAATGTGTGTTTTTGGACTGTGGGAGGAAACCGGAGCACCCGGAGGAAACCCACGCAGACACAGGGAGAACACACCACACTCCTCACAGACAGTCACCCGGAGGAAACTCACGCAGACACAGGGAGAACACACCACACTCCTCACAGACAGTCACCCGGAGGAAACCCACGCAGACACAGAGAGACCACACCACACTCCTCACAGACAGTCACCCGGAGGAAACCCACGCAGACACAGGGAGAACACACCACACTCCTCACAGACAGTCACCCGGAGGAAACCCACGCAGACACAGGGAGAACACACCACACTCCTCACAGACAGTCACCAGGAGGAAACCCACGCAGAAACAAGGAGAACACACCACACTCCTCACAGACAGTCACCCGGAGGAAACCCACGCAGACACAGGGAGAACACACCACACTCCTCACAGACAGTCACTCGGAGGAAACCCACGCAGACACAGGGAGAACACACCACACTCCTCACAGACAGTCACCCGGAGCGGGAATCGAACCCACAACCTCCAGGTCCCTGGAATTGTGTGACTGCGACACTTACCTGCTGCGCCACCGTGCCGCCCTTTAATAATTATTATTATTTGAAATAATTAATATCCAGAGAAACCTTAAAGGCTTTTAATATTCTACTGGAAATAAACACTACACAGATGCAGTTTTCAAAATGAAACATTTTTTTAATGAAGGAAAACAAAACTAAAGTCATTTTTATATTTTAACTTCTATATTCATAGTACATAATTGTTTAAGAATGAAAATAAATGGACACCAATGAAGTAATCACTTGTGTAAAATGTTCTCTTATTAACATGTACTTGTTTTCTGAGGTAAACCATTTCTGTTTACATTGGTCAACACATCACAATACAAAGTTATATATATATATATATATATAGGCCATAAAAACAAAACAGTAAAACACAGGACAATTAAACAATTACATTTTTAGAATTAATACTTAATAAACCATCACATCCATTTTTCTGAGACAAAAAGCTTCAGTGGTTTTAGTAAAAAATAAAAACGAAACAGAGTCGATGAGATTAACGTGAAGGGAAGTTTAGTATGTGGTTTGAAAGAAACACCTGGCCACCTTTTGCACAACTCTGGAGGTGCTTCTGACTGGGCGGGGCTAAGGGGAGATGCTGTGGTCTGTTAGTGGATGCTGGATGTTGATTGGTCTATAGAGTGAACCTCCCTCACCCTCTCCGAGTGCTTTAGTATTGTTATTGGAGTTGGCAAAAAAAAGAGGCCACTGCTCGGTGTTATGTGTTGGAGACATGAAGGATGCTAGTGGACGATGGACACTGGTGTTATGGAGGTGGGGGTCCGTGGTGCTGCTTTTTGGAGATGGCTGGTGGTGTTAGCTTTAATGGACGATATGGTGCAGGACCACTGGAGACGCCCACAGGGGACTGACCAGTGATAACCCCAGAGGAAGGTTTTCTTCCAGTAGGAACAACCACATCTACACTTTATGAGTTCATCACTGGCATCTTCACTGTGATGGTCTTCACCTCTGTGTACTCCCTCAAGCCATACTCTCCCCTGCAGAACAGAAAAGGCCTGTCAGTGTGGCGTCTCAAACATAGACAGATACATAGATTGACACATAGATACATACACAGGTAGATAGTGTTTTTAAAGAGCTTTAGCACTTACAGTTCACGGCCATTGCCCGACATTTTGAATCCTCCAAAAGGACACTGGCAGCTCAAGGCGTTAAAGCAGTTTATCCTGAGGTTTAACAAAACAAAACACTCCGGTTTAGTCAGTGCTTTTCAAACTCATTCATCCAACATGTCTTAATTTATCCTTATAATTTGCCTAAGCTTAATACATTCCGGGCTTTGAGATGTGTCTAGAAGTGGCTCTGACGACACAGTCCGTCTCTGAATGCGCGGTTGGTTTATGACAATGTGTTGTCAGATTTTGAGTGTCTCCTTATTTTTTATTTGATGTGTTATATTGGGGAGGCACAGTGGTGCAGCAGGGACCTGGAGGTTGTGGGTTCGATTCTCGCTCCGGGTGACTGTCTGTGAGGAGTGTGGTGTGTTCTCCCTGTGTCTGCGTGGGTTTCCTTCGGGTGACTGTGAGGAGTGTGGTGTGTTCTCCCTGTGTCTGTGTGGGTTTCCTCCGGGTGACTGTCTGTGAGGAGTGTGGTGTGTTCTCCCTGTGTCTGCGTGGGTTTCCTCCGGGTGACTGTCTGTGAGGAGTGTGGTGTGTTCTCCCTGTGTCTGCGTGGGTTGCCTCCGGGTGACTGTCTGTGAGGAGTGTGGTGTGTTCTCCCTGTGTCTGCGTGGGTTTCCTCCGGGTGACTGTCTGTGAGGAGTGTGGTGTGTTCTCCCTGTGTCTGCGTGGGTTTCCTCCGGGTGACTGTCTGTGAGGAGTGTGGTGTGTTCTCCCTGCATCTGTGTAGGTTTCCTCCATGTGCTCCGGTTTCCTCCCACAGTTCAAAAACACACGTTGGTAGGTGGATTGGCAACTCAAAAAAAAGTGTCCGTAAGTGTGAGTGTGTGAGTGAATGTGTGAGTGTGTGTTGCCCTGTGAAGGACTGGCGCCACCTCCAGGGTGTATTTCTGCTTTGCACCCAATGATTCCAGGTAGGCTCTGGACCCACCGCGACCCTGAACTGGATAAGCGTTTACAGATAATGAATGAATGAATGTTATATTGCAAACTACACGGCCGACATTAATACTCTGTAAACAGAACCTACCAGACGGTGCCGGCCTGCACAGCTGTGGAGATGGTCATGGCTTTGCTGATGTCGTTGGTGAAGACGGCGGCAGTCAGGCCGTACTGTGTGTTGTTGGCTCTCTCGATGACTTCTTCAATCGTCTTAAACTTCATAATCTGCTGAACCGGCCCGAAGATCTACCACAGAGCAAGAAACAGGCACATCAGCAAAGGAGCCTCTGACACACAGCTGGAACTGCTGATTATAAGGATGGATTGTGTGTGTTCAGTAATGAAGAACAGTCAGTCAGAAAGACTGAAACATGTTTGGTTTTCTTTAGCGTTGCTATCCCAATCCCAGACGCAAAACATGACAGACTTCCATTTCCACAGCCTCAACAACCACAGCGAGACACAGCTCATTTTCCAGATGCACGTGCAACCCAACACTCTGCTTAAGGAAAAGCCGCCTAAAACGCTCAATGGCAAGAGCCAGTAGGAAGCCTCTGTGGTCACAGCTTTACCTCCTCTTTGGTGAAGCGCATGTGATCCTGCACGTTGGAGAAGACCGTGGGCTGGATGTAGTAGCCTTTGGAGAAGAGAGCTTTCCCTCCACACTCCAGCTTTGCTCCCTCACTGATTCCACTCTGAATGAAGTCCAACACACGCCTCTGTTGCTCTGCACTGATCTGAGAGCAGAGAGAGAAAGTGAACAAACAGTGAGCTGTGGTACAGTGCACATGTACAGGTACACTTTTCAAAATAAAAGTATGCTGTGGCACTACGTTGCACGAGTTCAACACTTAACTGACGAAAGCCCCATGCCCTAGTTTCTAAATCTTCCGTCGTATGACGGATATGCCACGTGTGTTTATGCGTCGGCTGAATACAAATGGAGTTCACGTGTCAAATGAACACAACCGAGAACCTATGATGTTTTTGGCGATACTTGTGTTTCAGTACCTGAGGTCCTTGCTCGGTGGTGGGGTCAAAGGGGCTGCCCACTATCCTCCGCTTCGCTCTTTCCACGCTCCTACGCACAAACTCCTCATAGATGGGCTCTTCCACGAAGATGCGTGAACCCGCTGTGCAGCACTGGCCGCTGTTAAAGAAAACGCCTTGATGGGCCTGTTCTACTGCCAGATCCACTGAGAGAGACAAAGAAAATGATTAATCAGACGTTTGTGCATAGCATAACTAGATACGTCTACTGTCTTTCAGTCTAAGCCTCACGTATTTGAGCTGATCACGACTGTAGTTAACATCAGTCACGACTCCACGTAAAAAACTCTTGTTAACACAGTGCCGTAACGGACTCTCCTCCACGCTGATGGTGTGCGTTATGTGATATCTGAAGCCTGAGGAGGAGCGTCCCGGCCGGCATGTGAGGGGTTAATGGAACAGTGGGATTTATGACTTTGCTGGGGTGCGTCCGGCCAGAGCAGGGCCCATTCCGCTGATTTACGGGCCGGAGGCCGCCCCGCTCACGCCTGCTGAAAGCATTTAAAAGCCCCAGCCGACACCTCGACTTGGTGAGCCACTTAGTGCCACCAGTGTGTGTTCAAGAGCCGGTTCTAGGCTCAGATTCTTCAGAGATTTATGGCTTGTTTACACTATCTTTAACAAAAACAGACTGATCCAGGGACGGCCCCTCTGATCTACAATTATTCACCCTCAAGGCTCAGTCCAGATAATCCAAACCCTGGTCTTTGATGTCATTAGCAAGTGGCAAACAAGGACCATTTGGGGGGTGTGGTGGGGAGTAGCGGGGGGTGAACGGGTGGCACCTGTGCACATACTGTCATAGCAGGACACCGGGAGGGTGCCCATAAAACAGTGTCTGTATACTTACAATCAGCGTCTGCAAAAATGATGTTGGGATTCTTGCCCCCCAGCTCCAGTGTGACTCTCTTCAGATTGCTCTTTCCAGCTGCTTCTTGGATCAGCTTGCCGACCTGTGGGGGGGAGCAGAGAGCCGTTTCAGTCCGGGACCTCCGTCGTGGAGCCTCCCTAAATCTCCACATCAGTGGGACGCTGTCGTTAATAAATCCTGCAGCCCAAACAACCCCGCCGAAAGAGGAGAGCGGCCTCAGCTCACAGCCGAAATATCTATCAGGGAAAAGGGAGGAAGGCAGTGTTTCCAGCGTGGAGGGGTATCTACAGGAAGCGCTGACCGCAAATTTGCGTAGGACGATCTAGAGCCTTTGGATTGAAGAATGTTAAAAGGCAGAGGTATTTAAGAAAGACGTGCGTAGTCTTTGACCAAGCGATTGTACAACAGTCCACTGTAAAGGCAGCCACTACGTGACTTTGTGTTGTGTATAAGCTCCAAGTCGCTAATGACCTTAGGTCTTCAGCACACAGAGGAAAGTATTTATTAGTCAACTACTTGCTGTCGCCACTCAAATATCCTTAATACCAGACTGCTGTTTCATCATTCTGAATTGTTAATAAGAAATAGCCAGATTTCACAGCAGATCGGAATTTCCCAACCCTCCCCAGAGTGGACTCCCCATAAGGGATGGCCAAGAGAACGTGTGATTGTCTTACTCAGTGTCCCTGCCCTTTTTGGAGGTTCCTGCAGATGCCTGGCCAGCTGCTGCTGCTGCCTGCATTGCCTCACTGTTCATCCTCAGCTTTCCCAACAATGTGTGGGAGCTGCTCTCAAAATGCTAGGCAACCCTCTTCCGTAAGCACCACTCCTGATCATAAACAAACACTTGGACGGTTTCCACCATCGTCCACTCGACACGCTGCTCTCCCGGAATACGTTCCCTTTCTCTCGTGTACGTCGGTCAGAGAGGCGCAGAAATGGGAGAAGAGCAAAGCGGATGATGGAGAGAAGGATAATGTTTATATCAGCCTTCAGTAATGAATGTGGCCTACTTCCAGAATACACACCATGAGCCGAGGAGTCAGAGCCAGGCATTTCCCAAGCGCTCGTACTGACTTGAGGTTTGTGCTGAAGACTTGGGTCGGTCTTTCTCGACCCTCACTATCCGTCTTCTACATATTTCCTAGACACACCTGATCACATGAATCAGTTTATTAAGCCTTACGTTATCGCTGTATCCTGCAGCCGTGGCGGATATCGTATGACACGTGACGCACAGCCCACTTCTCCGCGACCTGTTGTATAGAAAGCCAAGTGTGTGGATGAACACATAAGTCTCCTTTTGTCCAAACCCAAACTATTAGATCAGCTTCTCCTCCTGGGAGATGCTTCTTTAGTCCCCAGCTGGACTACACACCCACACCCACACACACACACACACACACGTGGATTAGGTGAGTCAGAGTCTGTGCATGTACACACTCTCCCAGCATGAGCACACTCTGTCACTTAATCAGGTCCAGATCAGAGGAGAAACTCAGAGACAGTGAAACAGAGGGAGACACTGAAGGCAGGTAGACCCCAACAGATCAAAATCAAAGATGAAGTCTACCACAGAGAGAAACTAAAAACAGGGCCTACGAGAGATGATAAAGGAGTCTAAAGAAAAATCGAAAAGCAAGACAGTTTAAAAGAGGCACAAGCTTTAAAAAGTAAGGGTTAAACTTTGTAAAAGAGCGAGGAAAGGGTCTAAATGAAAGAGACGAAAGGGAGACAAACAGAAAAGAAGGCGACACTAAAAGAAAAAAAAATGATATCCAAATATTTGGCTTTCCCCAGTATATTTGGTGAGTAAGAGCCTTTAGACGTCTCAGACATGGATCAAATGTTCAAGACGTTTAGAAGTAAACATCTAAGAAATGTGGTCTAAAGTGTAATGCCAATGAGGTTTCAGTTTTTAAAATATTTGTTCTTGTTATTACAGTGACACTTTGGCAATATAAAATCTAAATATGTAGATGATAGAGAGATGAGAGAGAGAGAGAGAAGAGAGAGAGAGAGAAGAGAGAGAGATGAGAGAGAGAGAGAAGGATGAGAGAGAGATGAGAGAGAGAGAGATGACACAGAGAGAGAGAGATGAGTGAGAGAGAGAGAGAGAGAGAGAGAGATGAGAGAGAGAGATGAGAGAGAGAGAGAGAGAGAGAGATGAGAGAGAGAGAGAGAGGGAGAGAGAGAGAGAGAGGGAGAAAGAGAGAGAGAGAGAGAGAGAGAGAGAGAGAGATGAGAGATGAGAGAGAGAGAGATGAGAGATGAGAGAGAGAGAGATGAGAGAGAGAGAGAGAGAGAGAGATGAGAGAAAGAGAGAGAGAGGAGAGAGAGAAGAGAGAGAGATTAGAGAGAGAGAAAGAGATGAGAGAGAGAGAGAGAGAGAGAGAGATGAGAGAGAGAGATGACAGAGAGAGATGAGAGAGAGAGAGATGAGAGAGAGAGGAGAGAGAGAGAGATGAGAGAGAGAGAGAGAGAGAGAGAGAGAAAGAGAGGAGAGAGAGAGATGAGAGAGAGAGAAGAGAGAGAGAGAGGAGAGAGAGAGAGAGAGATGAGAGAGAGAGAAAGAGATGAGAGAGAGAGAGAGATGACAGAGAGAGATGAGAGAGAGAGAGATGAGAGAGAGAGAGAGAGACACACAGAAGGACTGTTCAGAGGAAGCTCTGGGTGGCCTCTGCCAGCAGGATGAAGTGGGTGGTGGAGCACTGAGGGCTTCCACTGACAGGCACCGAGCAGCAGTGCTTAGGAGTGCTGTTTGAGTGATGGCATATTTACACACAGATTACCGGCCTCTACACACAAACGTCACACACATCACTCTCCTCGTGCTCGTCAGGAAGGATGACATTTTGATTTGAGAAAACGGAGTGGTCATGCGGTTCAGCGGCTGATAAGTGGGAAATATTCTGATGGTCATTTCCCACAGAAAACTAAACCTTCACAGCATTTCATAACACACTCAGCCCATGCGGCTGTGTTCTGAGAACGTTTGGGCTTTGGCTTCAATGTCTGTTTGTGCAGGAAATTTTGTGCACCTACATAGTGCATCCGATTCCTGTTTCTGGCTTTGTAGACCTTCTGGGTTACGCACAAACTTTGTAAGTCTTCTGCGCGTATTTAACAATAAGAATAAACACACTTTCAAGCCAAGCTGAAAGGACCATAAACTCTAGCTCTTTTCTAAACACCACCAAATCCAGCTCGATTTATGACAAATACATGTGAAATATCTTCAGGAGCAAATCAAAACATGCGCTGAGATAGGTAGATTTACGAGATGCTGTAATTGGGGGGGAAAGGAGCATAAAAGGCATTTACAAAGCAAGCAATGCACATTCTGAGCTGGACATTATCCCTGTTTACAAGGACATGTCAATGCTGACATTGTGTTGTCATTTGGCAAGATTCACTAGGTCAGAGTGTGGAAGGAAGTCTATTACAGTGGGGATTCTTTCTCTTCGGAAGAACTGCCTTTACTGCCTCTACTCTACCCACTTCAGACCAGCTACCCACGCTCCGGCTACTGCCACTTGCCTCGGACTGGCTGCCCACACTCCACTGAAGTTTTTATCAACAATTAGCTATTTCTACTATTGTTATTATTATTATTATTGCACCAGTCCTTCACAGAGCAACACACACACTCACACATTCACTCACACACACACCTACGGACACTTTTGAGTCGCCAATCCACCTGCCAACGTGTGGTTTTTTTTGGAGCGTTGGAGGAAACCGGAGCACAAGGAGGAAACCCACGCAGACACAGGGAGAACACACCACACTCCTCACAGACAGTCACCCGGAGGAAACCCACGCAGACACAGGGAGAACACACCACACTCCTCACAGACAGTCACCCGGAGGAAACCCACGCAGACACAGGGAGAACACACCACACTCCTCACAGACAGTCACCCGGAGGAAACCCACGCAGACACAGGGAGAACACACCACACTCCTCACAGACAGTCACCCGGAGGAAACCCACGCAGACACAGAGAGAACACACCACACTCCTCACAGACAGTCACCCGGAGGAAACCCACGCGGACACAGGGAGAACACACCACACTCCTCACAGACAGTCACCCGGAGGAAACCCACGCGGACACAGGGAGAACACACCACACTCCCCACAGACAGTCACCCGGAGGAAACCCACACAAACACAGGGAGAACACACCACACTTCTCATAGACAGTCACCCAGAGGAAACCCACACAGACACAGGGAGAACACACCACACTCCTCACAGACAGTCACCTGGAGGAAACCCACGCAGACACAGGGAGAACACACCACACTCCTCACAGACAGTCACCCGGAGGAAACCCACGCAGACACAGAGAGAACACACCACACTCCTCACAGACAGTCACCCGGAGGAAACCCACGCGGACACAGGAAGAACACACCACACTCCTCACAGACAGTCACCCGGAGGAAGCCCATGCAGACACAGGGGGAACACACCACACTCCTCACAGACAGTCACCCGGAGGAAACCCACGCAGACACAGGGAGAACACACCACACTCCTCACAGACAGTCACCCGGAGGAAACCCACGCGGACACAGGGAGAACACACCACACTCCCCACAGACAGTCACCCGGAGGAAACCCACACAGACACAGGGAGAACACACCACACTCCTCACAGACAGTCACCCGGAGGAAACCCACGCAGACACAGGGAGAACACACCACACTCCTCACAGACAGTCACTCGGAGGAAACCCACGCAGACACAGGGAGAACACACCACACTCCTCACAGACAGTCACTCGGAGGAAACCCACGCAGACACAGGGAGAACACACCACACTCCTCACAGACAGTCACCTGGAGGAAACCCACGCAGACACAGGGAGAACACACCACACTCCTCACAGACAGTCACCCGGAGGAAACCCACGCAGACACATGGAGAACACACCACACTCCTCACAGACAGTCACTCGGAGGAAACCCACGCAGACACAGGGAGAACACACCACACTCCTCACAGACAGTCACCCGGAGGAAGCCCACGCAGACACAGGGGGAACACACCACACTCCTCACAGACAGTCACCCGGAGGAAACCCACGCAGACACAGGGAGAACACACCACACTCCTCACAGTCACCCGGAGGAAACCCATGCGGACACAGGGAGAACACACCACACTCCTCACAGACAGTCACCCGGAGGAAACCCACGCGGACACAGGGAGAACACACCACACTCCTCACAGACAGTCACCCGGAGGAAACCCACGCGGACACAGGGAGAACACACCACACTCCCCACAGACAGTCACCCGGAGGAAACCCACACAAACACAGGGAGAACACACCACACTTCTCATAGACAGTCACCCAGAGGAAACCCACACAGACACAGGGAGAACACACCACACTCCTCACAGACAGTCACCCGGAGGAAACCCACGCAGACACAGGGAGAACACACCACACTCCTCACAGACAGTCACTCGGAGTAAACCCACGCAGACACAGGGAGAACACACCACACTCCTCACAGACAGTCACTCGGAGTAAACCCACGCAGACACAGGGAGAACACACCACACTCCTCACAGACAGTCACTCGGAGTAAACCCACGCAGACACAGGGAGAACACACCACACTCCTCACAGACAGTCACTCGGAGGAAACCCACGCAGACACAGGGAGAACACACCACACTCCTCACAGACAGTCACCTGGAGGAAACCCACGCAGAAACAGGGAAAACACACCACACTCCTCACAGACAGTCACCCGGAGGAAACCCACGCAGACACAGAGAGAACACACCACACTCCTCACAGACAGTCACCCGGAGGAAACCCACGCGGACACAGGAAGAACACACCACACTCCTCACAGACAGTCACCCGGAGGAAGCCCATGCAGACACAGGGGGAACACACCACACTCCTCACAGACAGTCACCCGGAGGAAACCCACGCAGACACAGGGAGAACACACCACACTCCTCACAGACAGTCACCCGGAGGAAACCCACGCGGACACAGGGAGAACACACCACACTCCCCACAGACAGTCACCCGGAGGAAACCCACACAGACACAGGGAGAACACACCACACTCCTCACAGACAGTCACCCGGAGGAAACCCACGCAGACACAGGGAGAACACACCACACTCCTCACAGACAGTCACTCGGAGTAAACCCACGCAGACACAGGGAGAACACACCACACTCCTCACAGACAGTCACCCGGAGGAAACCCACACAGACACATGGAGAACACACCACACTCCTCAAAGACAGTCACTCGGAGGAAACCCACGCAGACACAGGGAGAACACACCACACTCCTCACAGACAGTCACCCGGAGGAAGCCCACGCAGACACAGGGGGAACACACCACACTCCTCACAGACAGTCACCCGGAGGAAACCCATGCAGACACAGGGAGAACACACCACACTCCTCACAGTCACCCAGAGGAAACCCACGCGGACACAGGGAGAACACACCACACTCCTCACAGACAGTCACCCGGAGGAAACCCACGCAGACACAGGGAGAACACACCACACTCCTCACAGTCACCCGGAGGAAACCCATGCGGACACAGGGAGAACACACCACACTCCTCACAGACAGTCACCCGGAGGAAACCCACGCAGACACAGGGAGAACACACCACACTCCTCACAGACAGTCACCCGGAGGAAACCCACGCGGACACAGGGAGAACACACCACACTCCTCACAGACAGTCACCCGGAGGAAACCCACGCGGACACAGGGAGAACACACCACACTCCTTGGTTCCTTCCACTCTCTTCCAGTTCCTTTTTTTTCAGGGCTCTCTAATCTCAGGCCTGTTAATGCCCATTACATGAGATGACTCTTAAATGTACTGTATGTGCCCAGACTGATCTATGACTGGTCAGTTCAGATTGGAGCACCATTCTCTACAGGATGAATGCTGCCTAACTGTAAATGTAACTCAAAAAAGTTAGTGTACTTCACCCACGTTTCATTTGGGAGTGTGCCTTCTAGAGGTTTGTTTCTAGGAGTAGTTCAAATATATTTACCCATCTGTGTGTGTGTGTGTGTGTGTGTGTGTAATAGCCAGACTCTGTCGCGCTGTGTGAGGTCTGTGTGAATGTATTTCCCATAGAAACCTCTTCAATTTCCATTCAAACCAAAGCAAAGGCACACAACCCCAGCAGACAGGGCCTCAGCCCTTGTCCTTCACTGTGTCACTACAGAGGAAAGGAGGAGTGGGACGGTGTGATTCCGATAGGAAAATTACCTCCGTGGATCCAGTGAAAGCCACTTTGTCTATGCCCATGTGCGAGGCGATGCTGGCTCCTACGGTTGGCCCAAAGCCTGGCAAAATATTGACCACTCCTGGTGGAAACCCGGCCTGTGTAAACAAAACCAGAGGAAACAATCTTTAGAAGAGAGAGAGAGAGAGAGAGAAAGAGAGAAACAGAAAAAGAGAGAAAGCATCCCGAGCCAAGAACACCACAGGCCGTAGAGGGGGAATCCGGACCCATCCCAGTCTCCCTCCAGGCCCAGAGAAAGAGAGGATGGACAGAACATCAAAAGGAAGAAGAGAGGGCAAGGGTTACAGTCCCACAGAAAGGGAGAGGCAGAGAAATAACAACAGCTCAGGAGAAGAGGAAGAAGAGGAGCAGGGAGTGAGGAAGACACAGTGTTTTCTTGTGGGATGGACGCACATCAGTGGCCAGAAGAGTTGGCCACGGTTGAAAAAGGTCCCAACTGCTGACCAGTGTAATTAAAACCTGTGTTGCTTCAGGGGAAGAGCGCTTGCTTTTTGACTTTGCCCTTTGATAAAAGTGTTTAAATGTAAAGGCAGCCTTTTGTGTGTCGAAATACTCTGTGGAAGTGTCAAAAGCCCAATCCTAACACACCTGGTATGTACTGTAATGTAATTAATCCAGCAAGAAGTTGATAGTGATTTGTTATGAGTGTGTACAGACACAGTCAATGTGTTTGATTATGGCTCTGTACTACGGGCACTGACTTCTTTGATCAGAACTTGGTGTGGTCACTGGCTTCGCTGTGTTATTGTGGAGACGCTGTAGCGTCATAGTGTTGGACCTCTTTGATCAGGAGCCGAGCCATTGTGTGTGTGTATTCTGGCTGGCGTAGGCCGTACCTCTTTGATCAGCGCTCCCATATACAGGCAGGTGAGGGGGGTCTGCTCGGCCGGCTTCAGGACCACTGTGTTCCCACAGCAGAGGGCCGGTCCCAGCTTCCACGCCATCATCATCAGAGGGAAGTTCCACTGCCCACACACAAACAAATTCGTTTTTATGCCTTGTGAGGACGCAGGGTCATACGTTTGCTGTCACCTGAGCAGAAATGCCTGAGACCGAGATAGAAACCTAAGCCTGTGTTGTCGGTCCTGACAACGCAGGTTGTCTCTAGTTTTTCCTACAGTCGGGATGATGTTCATGTCCTGACAACGCTCAATAACAAACACAGACACACACACACAGGCTAGGAACTCAGTTTGGGAAATGTGTTGAACACTTTCATTATCTTTGTTGCTATGACTGTCACACTTACTCACAACAGCCATCAACGTACAAGTCACTCTCTGAGTCACCCTCGGCGTTCATCCACTCATGAATTGAAAGAAGAGAGTCATACGCCCTGGAAATGTCAAGTTCTTCCTCTTTAATGAATCTAGATAACAGTCACGGGTGATGTTACACCTCTCACACAGATATCTTCAATCTGAGCTCAATCTCAGGGTTTCAGACGTGTTCGGAGATTATGTGAGAACCCCCTCTCTTTTCCTCTTCCTTATTTTACATCCTCGTTTCCTCTTTAAACACCATCTCTTTCTAAATCAGTTTTGGTTTCACTCTCTCTCACTTCGTTCTCCTTCCTTCCCTCCCCCTCGTTTTCTCGCCCACTCTCTGTTCTGCTTATCGGACTCCCTGACAAATAAATGTCAGAGACTTCCAGTAACCTGCATAAAGTCTTTCAGCAAAAGCCTTCCCCCCCGTCCCACACCGGCCCAGTCGCTAATCCAAACTTCCTCCGCTCTTCTCCAGGCTCGATCGACACGGTCCGAAAGGCTTTGTTTACCTCAGTGGTTCCCTCTGCTCCTGCTGTACCCCTGTCCTGCACACTTCGGTGTTTACCAGCTCTAACACATCTCCTTCAACGCAAGTACACGCTTAAAAATGACAGCTCTGTAAGGGTTCTTTGGTCTGAACATTGGCATGAACCTTCTGCATGGTTAAAGAGATCTTAGCATCATGAAAAAGTTCTCCAGATGGTTGTATAAAGCACCAAACACGGTTCCTCTATTGTTACAATGTCAAGCACTGTAACAATACCCCTTCATGAGGCAAAGAATCATGCAAAGACTTCTTCAAGTGTTCAGGGTTCTACGTAGAACCATTTCCCTTAATGAAGAACCCTTTTAGAACCAACATTTGGAAGAGTGGAGGGTTATTACTGAGATATCGTAAGACTTTTTATCCAATAACCAACACATTTACACAGTTACCACTCTGAGACTTGTACGTAAGGCATGTAAAGGAAGTCTGGAGCTCTCTTTGGATTCTACTAAAAGTTTGAAGACAATCACTGGGATCCACTGGCTTTCAGGGCCCACAATAAGCTGTTACTCACTGGGATAATCTGTCCGCACACTCCAATCGGCTCGTGTCTGGTGAATGATAAATATCCTCCGTCTGTGAGAGAGCAAAAGACATATTTGACATTAGACAGTGAACTGTAGCCTCGTGAAAGTTGTGCTTATCATTCAGAGAAAAAGTAGGTAACCCAACAAGCTTCAGTTCCTACGCCGGCAGATGCTGGGTCCAATATAAGGTGTCTGCGGTTCTAGAAGTTACTCAGTACTTAAGTGGATTTTTGGCCCAATAACTGTACTGTACTCCATCAACAGATATTTAAACAAATACTTCAGATTGAGTCGTTATTAAAGGAGTATGGGTTTAGACTGCTCTAAACCTACTGGAATATTAATCTTAAGACATGTTCCTCAGTGTGTTTTCGTAATAAAATGCAGTATCTCCCAGCTGTAGACGTCTCTCAGTTAAACATTTTCACAGCAGGAAATTCTTACCCTCTCATTTCACCTCATTGATCAATAACAGCTTCCCAGAGTCACAGCACACTGAGATCATTCATCTGATCGCAGATGTACAGGAGGAGATGTGTGATTTTACAACAATGATTGAAGATATTACATTCCAGTGACCAATGGGGGCTAAAATGGCTGTGTAGTTAATTACAGAACACTGTCTTTAGTTTTCAAGTAACGGCAATCAAATGTGCATCATTCAACAACGTGTGAACAGACAGTGTGTACGTCCAAAACGCAGCACCGCTGCCAAAGAGCTGTCCTCTGAGAGCCTGGATGAGAGTACAGTGGTCATGAACGGTGCTGCTTTTTCATATCTGAGTTGTAGAAAACAGGAGTAAATCATGACACTGTGTATTTATCTGACTCCAGTCTGTCGTTCAGCGTTACATGGCCCTGGCTGGATCTGCTGGCATGAAGCATCTGGACTTGAGACGAGCCAATGATTCATCTCCCTTGGTGGCCAGATAAGAGTGGGCCAAAGACACACATGCTGTTTGTTTGTGCTGTAATTCTATTACGGATTAGATTGGAGATGAAATAAAGTGAAACGCAGCGAGTTCCCGCTAGGCGAGTTTGGTTAAGCAACACAACAAAGGCTCAGCGGTGCGCTCATTCGCTGACAGAGAGATTTGCTGTTCCTCTCCCCTCCGCTCTTCAGTATTATTCCTTCCTGCGCTGCAAATGAAAGTCAGATCATAAACGAGGCACACCAGCTTTGTTTCAGGGAGTGGCCATGACAGGGAGAGTGGAAGTTTGAATGTAAGATTCGGACAGAGTGAGAAAATGTAACTCCAAAGGGATCGTCCGATACCAAAACTGTGTGATTATCACAGAGTCATTTCAATTGGTATCGTGTGCTTTAAAAAAAATATTTAAAATCCTGTTGTCCCCCACAGATTTGTAGTAGACGCAGATGTGAACGCAACTGACCCCTGGCTGTTACTTTATGATATAAGACAAGTATTAGTTTCATGATGCATCATGTGTAAAAGGCCTCCTTATCTAATAAACACAACCTACTGCCATGAACTGAAGAGCATTACTCATTACTTTCACACTGTTATCCCTCTGAACTTGCAGCCTGTGTTCTCATGCTCTATCTGGTTTCCAAGGGGAAGCCCAGCTGGTGAAAACTCAACCTGGAAACCCCAGCTTTGAGAGCTTTAAACGCGTTTGTTTTTGCTTTTCAGACACTTGTTGTTGTGGGAGTCCTGGGTTTTATGGCTGTTTTCTGTTCTCAAGCCACCCTTGTAAAAGAGATCATTCTGCTTTTATTATATTGCCGCTAATAAACTACTCTGATTGCAGAAAGGGGGAAAAAAACTACAGGAAACAATTAATTTCCCAGGTTTTATTGGTGGCTAGTCTCTTTTGTAACTGGATTTTCGATTGCAGAGTGTACTGGCAATGTACAATTACTCAAGGACGTTCAACACTGTGTGTAAATAGTTCCTCACACTTACGCATTAAGTGCATTTTATAATATTCCAGATGTTCCCATAATTATCTGGGTGTAATTGTATAGTGCACTGGTTTTTCAAATAGATTTTTTATGTAGTCAGAGGTTTGCACTTTTATTTAAGACGGTTGGCTTTCTTCTGAGGAGTGAGAGAGAGAGGGAGAGAGAGAGAGGGAGAGGACAGTTAGTGGACAGAGAGTGATGGCGACAGACAGTGTTGGAATGCACAGCAATTACCCAGACGCCCAACAGTGGACACCTAATGTCCTCTCCTTTCCTCTCTTTAACCCGTGTGGCCCTCATATGGGGCCCCTGAGAGACGGCTCCACTGTCAACCTCAATTCTCTCTCTCTCTCACACACACACACACATTTCCAAACACACACACACACACACAAACTAATGGCTGTGCTCTGATATCAGTGCTACTAGTCCGCTGCTGTCCTGTAGTCTGTAGGCCCCCCATTGCGTTTCTTTCAAACAGCTAAATTAGCCAGAACAGCCCCCCAGGACCCCATCATACCCCATCATGCCCCCCCCCCACCCCGCCCTAGAGCTGTCACCCTGCTCCACCGGTGGCGGCACTCTGCGGGAGGGCAGCCATTAGCGTGCAGATTTATAACTGTTGAGGGAGTCCGCTCTGTTTACACTCCGAACACCTCCATAACCCCACAACATCTCCAGCAGGCCTCTGAGAAAACCCCCAGCGCCACAGAGCCGGACACTCTCTCTACTGCCGTCTCCACCCACGTCCACCACGAACAGCACTTTTCACTACGCCTCAGTTCTGGTAGAGTCTCTAATTGAACAGGATTAAAAGACTTGGGATCAAGACTAGGAGCTATACTGCTGCCATCTGGACTCCAAGGCCAATTTGCGGTTGATTGTTTATTACATGTGCTATTTAATCTGATACAAATTTAGCTCCACCATCTAATCCTCTGGGATTCATTTATTATTATTATTATATATTTGTTGATATCATATATTAAGCGTGGATATAATAAAATGGCCACCCTTGTGTACTTGCAGTGGACAGAGGACATCTGCTGTCGGGGTGAATGTGTAACTTAAAATGCATCCTCGTGGACTTGTGCTGTATAGAATCGGAGGGTTTTTTTGTCTAGACGAGTGTCACCTTACCGGTTGGAATGGACATGCCGTGGATCTTGTCGGCCCAGCCGGCGAAATATCGCAGCGTCTTAATAGTTCCCTGAAGATCCACAAAGAAGGAGGACAGGAAAGGTTTCCCAGTGTTGAGCGACTCCAGGGTCTGGGGGAGGAAGAACAGATGAGGAGAGGAAGCAAGGGAGTTGAGGGTGTGATGAAAAAAGACACAAGGGAATAAAATCCAACTCCCCGATACTGCATTTAGGATGTGTACATTTCCATACCTGCTCCTAAGGGGGTTTTTAATACTTATAGAGCTTTTAGGAGCTAGCTTTGTTATCTCTCAGGAAGCTATGGTTTCTTATCAGTGAGGGATTAGCTTAATATCATGCAATATCTTGGACGTAACATTTTCCGCTGGAGCGGTTCACTATGACACTCTCTCACACTCAAAGAGGCAGATATCTCGTTGGTTTTGTCCATTTAAGGCAAAGTCTTGACACACGGTGCTTGAGAGATTTACTCAAAATGGCCGCGCTGTTCTCAGGAAGGGTGCTACACAAAGAAAGCTAAAGGAGCTTTTGTTTTTAAATCTTCTGTTTTGCGAACACATTTCTCTGAGCTGGAAGCCAAGGCAGATGTCCCCTGTGGAAGACAGGAAACCAATGGCACAATGCCTCTCTTTTTAAAAATTCTCTTTGAGTTGGAGGTTGCATGATCGTTAGCACCCAAAGGTCACTCATCCCACCCCGGCCGGTGCCGCCGACAAGGGCTTTCAGACATTTGCGGGACAAATCAAAGTTGTTTCGGAAGACAACAAAGCTCTGAAGCTCCTGCCATGACCAGACGAGCTCTCATTAGACACTTGCTTATTGTTGTGACACCCTTTGTCTGCATCGGGCCTTTTGGTCGGCTGAATCTGTCTGACGCTAACCGCTAACCGCTAACCACTGCTGTCTAGGGAATAAATCCACACAAATGCTGTTCTGATTTTGTACTCGGTGTGTTCAGGTGCGGTTTATGAAGTGCGTGGCTAAGGAAGAATGGTCTTTGTGACATGTCTTTCCAGTAAATATATTTACCGTTCATTATTACAGCTTTATTGTGTTTAACCGTGTCTCTCAGCAGCATCTGATTGAACACAGGGCTTTGGCTACTATTGTATGATTCTGAGCTTACATACTGCCATTCATTTACCTCCTAACATTACATCACTATCCTCTCCTCACCATTGAATCCTTGGTAATATTCAGTTACTCAAACGTAGCTGTGGAAAAGAGGAATTGCGCTCCATATGAAAATATCTAAGGGTTTTACACATCTTTATTTTATGTCTAAAACAAACCCCTTATTCTTTATCTATGTTCTATATTTGTTTCCCCTTTAATGACACTTACAGCGAGGTAGAGCCTGTCCCGCTCCACCAGGTCGGCTAGCTTAGAGAGCAGCGTCCCTCTCTCAGACGAGTCCATCCTCCTCCACGCTGAGCTCAGGGAGAACGCAGAGCGAGCCGCGTGCACGGCCTTGTCCACATCAGCCTAAGAGAGAGGACATGAGGCGGGAGAAACAGAGAAGAATGAGAAAAAGAGAGAGAGAGGACAGGGACAGTTTTAGCGCTGCAGTATAATGTTCTCCTGTAAACAGGTGTTTGCGCACCTCTGGGACACATGAAACTCAGTCTTTCCGGAGGAGTCTCGACAGCTCTAACAGTCGCCGCTCAGCACCTCACCCTTCTTCTGCTCTCTTTTTTTCACAGGCAACATGACGGTTATCAAGATAAACGACATCGTGGTTCTGTTTTCCGAGCCCATTACAGGAATCATCACTATTTCTCTCTAAACCTCAGAGCAGCAGTAGGTTGTGGCATCACGTTAACCACTACTTTACTCTCAGCGGCTTTAAAATATGCGTAAAGTGTTATGTTGTTGTAGGCCTTCTCAATCTTTCTTATGGGAGCCCTCAAGAATGTTCCTGCCGTGCAATTACGAGAACGCTGGGTCCTCAGAAGGAAAGAAAACCCACCTTATCTGCCTCCTGGACGTCACAGATCTTCTCCCCCGTGGCGGGATTGTACGTGGAGAAGGTTTTCCCGCTCACGGCATCATGCCATTCGTTATTAATGAAAATCTACAGAGGGAGGGAAGGAAGGAAAGAAAGAGTTTCAGATTTTACGGCCACAGAGACATGACAGACTCCTGCTCGGATCCTTCATCCAAAAAAAAAAAAAGTCAGAGCTCAGGGAACACACACAGATCAGTTGATAACACAGCGCACTGAA